>NW_027432841.1:0-99072 GCF_044706935.1 Curcuma longa
ACATAATTTATGACACATTTGCAGCAGCAAATCTGGAATCCTAAATGTTTTGAACAAGCTAAAGATGAAACAACAGAAACTAAAGAATCACAGATGATACAACAAGCCTTTGGATTTAATGTGAAGAATGCAGTCCTCTTTCCGCCAGAAGTTGAACAAGGGATGTGGCCGGAAAACTATTCTCTTTCCGACCATGCACCTTTGACTGTCGTATTCTCGCCCGTAAAGATTCCTTGTGGCCAACCAATTCGCTAATCCATGATGCGGGAAGTAGAGTTAGAGTAGGGATGTTTGGTTGTATATATATACACGCAATTGTGATTATTGAAACAAGAAGTGCAAATGCCTCAGTAGATGATATAACATGAGATGAAAAGTGTATAGATGCTTTATTCATCCCGCAACCGATTTCTATTCTCTAATGTAAACAAGCAAACCATTTTTGGGGACTTGCTCGAGCAGTCAACTTGTTTACCTTGTGTATCATTCTTGAGTGGTCAACTAAACATTCGCTATTGTTTACCATTTGTATTTATTTTCTAGTTAAACTTGTTATGGAGAAGACATACTTAGCAATGTCTCTGTGTGTGCGCGCGCGCGTGCGTGCATGTACACATGCTCTTTTGATGGATGTTCTATGTAATTTAGTACAATACAAATTTTATTATTTGGTCTCATTGGTGCTTAATAGCATGGTTTCGAGGACATGTAGGAAGTTGAATCGATTTCACTTAGTTAGGAATCTAAATATTCTTGAGGATTAAGAGGTTTTGCAGAGAAAATTGATTTTTTCGCTCGCATAAATGTTATGGGATCTAACACAACCAATATACGTTTTATTAAATCTAATACAATCAATATAAATTCTATCAAATGTAGTCCATAGCTAAAGCCATGTAAAGTGAGAGAGGTGAATAAGTCTCTTCATAGTGGTCAACTGTAACTTCTCGATTTATCTCTTTATAGATGATGATCATGATTGGACAAGTAACCACTGACTAACAGATTCCATCTTTTGCTGAAAAGAAAGATGAATAAGAAATAAGTCAGTTATCTTGAATATGTTTGCAGAAGAGGAAGTCACTCACTGGCATTGCTGATCTCTCCCTTTCCCTCGAGCATCCTCCACAGGCAGAGTGGCGGATGCCTTGAGGGCCTTGCTCTCGCCGTCCTCGCCCTCTTCTGTATCCTTGACGGCGAGCATCACCAGCAAAGCCAGCAGCGGATAGCTCGCCGTGGTGAGAGACCAGTTCACTATCAACTGGGGAAGAAGACGAGTCCCGCGAGTGTCCACTTGCCAGGCCACCGCCGCCCCGGCGCTCTGCACCCCCTTGTAGAATCCGCTAAACCTGTCGCCATGGAGGAATTGAGATCAAAGATGGAACTTTGATCGAACAGTTTCATTTAGGCATATGGTCGAACAGCTCACCTGCTGAGCGTCTGGGAGTCGTCGGCCAGCGCGCCGATCACCCAGTAGCACAAGCTCTGGAACATGGCGTCCAACAGGCCGTAGCTGAAGTAGAGGACGAAGGGGCCGGCGAACTTGGCGCCGGAGTCCTTGAAGTCGAGCTTGTCGGACCACACGCCGTCGGGGTACCGCAGCTGGTTAGCGAGGCCACCGGCCCAGGTGGCGGTCCCGAGCACGGCGACCACGGTGATGCCCACGAAGCCCCTGGTTCGCCGGCTCTTGAAGCTGAAGTCGAGCACGTAACCGATGGCGACGGATCCGATCATCTGCGCGCCCCAGTAGAAGACGTTGTTCAGTCCCTTGGTGCGCAGGGTGAAGAGGAGGCCGTTGACGTTGTTGAACTGGTACGTGTAGAAGAAGTTGCTGGCCCAGGCGGCCGGCACGACGAGCAGCATCCGCCAGTCGGCGAAGAGTTTGAGGATCTCGACCGACTCGGTGCGCACGCTGGAGTAGGCGATGTCGGAGGCGCGGGTGCCGTCGTCGCGGACGACGCGGGAGGGGGGAAGGATGGCGAGGGAGAGGACGGCGCCGGCGGCCATGAAGCACATAAAGGCGATGTAGGTTCCGTCGTTGACGGAGGCGGCATCGGTGCGGTGGTAATTGAGAACGAAGGGGATGAGGCCGCCGATGACGCCGCCCATATTGAAGACGGTCCAGACAAAGGAGATATAGGTACCTTTCCGCCCCGCCGGCGGGTAGGAGGTCATGATGGCGCCCTGGCCGGCCCAGAGGAGGCCGGCTCCGATTACCGAGCACGGCGCCGGCGATGACGGCGAAGAGCTGATGATGGTAGTGGTTGTAGTAGAGGAAGGAGGCGGCGTAGAGGACGTAGGTGGAGCAGCCGGCCAGGAGGGTGAGACGGGGGCCGAGGAGGTTGTAGATGCCGCCGCCAAGGATGCCGAAGACGGCGAAGGTGGTGTAGAGGGCGGTGTTGGCGTTGTTGGCGGCGGTGTGGTCGACCTGGCCGCCACCGCCCATGCCGGAGAGCGCGTTGAACATCCCCGGGCAGCAGAAGCAGACGAGCCCGATGAGCCCCACCTGCACCAGCGGCGAGTTATAGCGGAATGGCGAGCGGCTCGCCTCCGCCGCCGCCGCCACCGCCGCCGCCGTGCTCGGGTCCTGCTCCATTCCATGATTCCTTCGGATCGGGAAAAGTCGATTTGGGGAATCCGATGGCGACGTGGAACAAATCGAGGAGGATCTGGGGATATGGATGCGGGCTGGAGATATCGGATCTTCTTATGATCCGATAAGCAGCAGCGTGCGCTGGACGTATTTGCATTTAAATTGTATTTTTCGATATTAAAGTAGGACAAACTTTTATCGTTTTTAATTTAAATCTTATTTTTGTTAAATTAGGTGTCGTAGTCGACTTTAGTGTTTTATTTGGCATTTTGTATGCAAAACTAGGTCCTCGAGCCGTCATTTTGGATTGGACTCGTTGGGTTACCTGCCCCTCAAATTAATAATTTAGTAGGTTGGATTGAAATTTTATGAACCTATTTTAAGATGAGTTCAGATGGATTGACTCACCTAGGCCTGTGATAGCGTAGGTTGATCTGCGATAGGCTTGAGTTGGTCCGCGAATTGAAAAAGTTTATTTATTTATTTTAAATTTTAAAATTAAAGTAGAAAATTTAATGAATTAGTGGGTTTGATCTGTCAAATCATAATTTAAACTTAAAATTTTCAACTTAACTAATTTAAACGGTAATCCAAATTTAAAATTTTTAATATTTTTTTATTTTTTTGATAGATCCATGGGTTCCCAACTACTCCGCAATCCATCTTGAGTTAGGTTGGATTGAAGATTTTCAACCAACTAAATTGATGGATCTACTCGTCCCGCCCTGTCATATGATTGGTCTGATTGACCTGAGCCATAGATTGATCGTTTGACAGTTCTACTCTGAGCCTGGGCGAGAAGGGTCTTCCAGTTATAAAAAAGTAATATTTAAAATTATTCGAATATCCGACGATTGATCCAAAAATAATCAAACGAAAATACTGAGTAGAAAAGTTAATTAAGAAATGGAAATAAATTTTTGAGATTTAGCTACAAATCAAGATTAATTAATAAATTAATTAGTTAGCAAAATAATTGATTGATTAAATATTTAGTAATTAATTAATTACATAT
This sequence comes from Curcuma longa, assembly GCF_044706935.1. Lineage (NCBI taxonomy): Eukaryota > Viridiplantae > Streptophyta > Magnoliopsida > Zingiberales > Zingiberaceae > Curcuma > Curcuma longa. The sequence continues at coordinate 3,609 of NW_027432841.1, forward strand.
GCGTCATGAGTAATTAATCAATTGATTATTTGATCATTTAAGCAACAATATTTATTGAATAATTATTAATTAATTAATATATGGATTGTATTGATTAGAAGATACAACACTATATATGCTCTTTGCCTTTTAAAAAAACTTTTCAATCTTTGAGGTGGGTGTTTCTTCAATTTCCTCTTCTCGTTCTTGTGCTAATGAGTCTCCCTCGTTGTACTCATGATCATCTTGGTCAACTTACTCCATAGATCACTTGTTTTCTTGTATTTACATATCTTACACAAGTTATCATTAAGAATCAAATTAATCAAAATCTTGATTACCTTATTATGGGCCTCGGATCTCTTATTTTGTTCCTCGGTCCATTTGCTTTTTTGAAGAGATTTCCCCTTCTTATCTTTTAGAGCTTCAAACCCTTCCGTTAGAGTAAACCGTTGCTCTATGTCCATTATAAGGAAATTTTTCATTCTTGATTTCTAAATATTGAAGCCTCCTAATCTAAATAATGGTAGAACTCAAATATCATATCCGAGTCCATCTTTGAAATCCATTTGACCTCTTCAAAATCTGAAGTTTTATCTTCTACCTCTAGCTCGTGCTTCGACGGAGGTTAATTCGATGAAGAGCGATCTCTCTGATACCACTTGTTAGGATCCGTACGAGTTAGAGGGGGTGAATACCTTCAATCGCTTCTCGTCTTGATTTCGTGGTCGTCGTTTGATTGCGCAGTGAAAACCTTGAATCCAAAATCGACACCACATGCACAACTCCAGGATTTACTTGGTATCTGTCTCTTTGATGCAACTAATCCAAAGCCTACTCCTAGTGATCTTCCTCCTCTATAACGAACACTAGCTACCATAGCTTACCCTAATTAACACCTTAAACCCCAATTTTGGATTTTAGAATCTATCGATCGATCAATATACCCAATCAATCAACTAATACTCATGATTCAACCTTACCAAAATTAAATTCTCATCTTACCTAGTATCCAGTTGACCTCAACCTACTAGGACTTTCTTTGCTTAGCATTTAGTCAACCTTGACTTGCCGAAATTTTCCGTTGCCTAACACCTAATCAACCTTGACTTCCAAAACTTCATCATTGTTTGACATCTGGTCAACCTTGACCTGTCAAGATTTCCATCATCACCAAGTGTTTGGTCCTCCATGATCCACTTGGACTTCCCTTTTCATGTCAACTTCCTATTGGACTTCCGATCTCCAAATGTCCGATCAACTTCTGACCGGTCAATCTTGACCCACTAAGTGTTAGGTCAAACCCACTTGAACTTTCCTTCACCGTTAAGTATCCAGTCAACCTTGACATACTTGACGTTTAACTAACATATTGCTCAAATATCGAAATCCAACTCGAGCTTGGTTAACCCGATCAACTTTGACCTAAGGTCAATTGCACCAATAATGGTGTGTTTTTTATATAATTCAAATATCCAAATTTTGCTCCATTAAGTAGATGATCTTTCTCCGAATTCATCTATTTTTTTATAATTCATATATTGAATTTTTACGATCTAATTAATTTTAGAAGTAATTGATCTGACCATATAACTAATGTCTCAAATTGTTCATTCTATTGGAGAAAAAATATCATATAATTAATTCATAATTGAAATACAAATCGTGGATATTTGATAAATCATTGAACACTTTGTTGCTGTACGAAGCAATTCTAATTCGCCTCTCTATTGAGTATCTGACAAGCTTTAGACTAACAACGTGGTACTATTTCTTAATGATTTAGTGGTCTAGGGGACGCCTTATTAGTGTCCCAGACATCTAAGGATTGAGTTCTAGGTTCAATAAATTAACAGATAAATTTCCTTTAATAGGTGGTTGATCTAAGAAAGTTGGACTAATGGATTGTCCGCTGTGAATGCTTCTTGATTTATTTCGGTAATTAATAAAAAAATTTTATAGGATTGAATCAATCATCTCTAGATTAATTGGTACAAATCAGATACGCGATGCCAATTAAAATAAAAATAAAAAAAAATGATTTGATGGTGTAACTAGGGAAGGTGCCATCCAATATTATTATTCGTCTAATAATTGAGACAGACACATGCTTTTGGTTCCATTTGGCATCCTCAGACTCTTTGGCTCCATGCCATTAAGTACGCGTCACACTCACTTGACCTCGTTCCTGCTTAATTTTTTTAATTTAAATTTAATTCAATGTTATTGAATTTTTAATTTAAACTTTTTTAATTACTAAAAGTTTTATATTTTTAAACGGCCAGTGCATTTAATACTCTAAATTTATTTTAATAATTCTTTATTTATTTAAAAATTTAATAAATTTTTTTAATAAATATATTTAGTAAATAATTCATTATCTTTATTCACAAGATTAAAACACATATATTTAAGCTTAAATACAAACATTTAATTCATTTACAAATCTTTTAATTAATATTTTATAAAATATAATAAATTATCTAAACATGCATAATGCAAAATGGCCCCACACTAAATTTAATATAAAACATTAGGAAAGCTACATAATAAAGTCTAATCTCCTTAAGACACGTGCTCCGAGCAAACAAAAACTGACCAAATTGATTGATCAATCGATTGATTGGTATTGATTGGCTGAGTAAACAAAATCTTATTAAATCGATTGGATATTATTAATCGATTAGTGTAAGAGCATCTGCAATCGTTCCTAGTTATAACACCTTAAAAAAATAAAATAAAGGTATGTGGGACCCATCCCTACCACATGAACGCGTTCAAGAGTGTGGAGAGACAATAAAGCGATGTTATTAACACGCTAATAACGCGCGCTCGATTGGTAGGATTTGCTAAGCAAATAGAAACTTACCAAATCTATTGGTAAATCAGTTTCACTAGGATTCACCATCAATCAATGGAAATTCAGAATCAGAAAAATCTCAGCCATCAATATAGAATAAGTGACCATTCAACTGATAGTCAACGGTTAATATTGAATGATGAGTTATACAAATTGACCGATAACAATAAAAAAAAAAGTACAGCATCACTGTTTAAAAGGGAGTTTTCTTCAACAAATAAGGTTACTGTTCCATTGCAACTCTCCTACTCAACATCAGCTGCAACCTTTCATCTGCAACATCTTCGTGCAATCCAGAGAAAGAGAACTGAACTAAACTTATAATCCTTTTCATTTATTCTCTCTTGTTCATTTGCTAAAATTTGTAAGGTTGTTGTAATTCTGCTGTAAGATTTCTCCGCCTTTAGATTTGATTCAAGAAAGAGAAAGTTTAATAGAGGTGGATAATTTGGAATAGACCTTTAGATTAGTTGTCTCAAGAAGACGTATACCAAGTAAAATCAACATGTTAACTTGTGTGTTTATGATGGTGTCTCTTCACTTTAAGTTTCTTCCACTGTCAAATCTCAACAACGAAGTGAATTGAGTTATTCAACTCCCCTTGTAGTTCACAAAATCTTAATGCGAATAAGTTTGGACACATATGTGTTCAACTAGTTAATCTTTATGAATCATATTCATTAATAAAATTTTTATCAATTTACTAAATAAATAAAAAATCTTTCAAAATAAATAAATAACTTTATATTATCTAACTTAATAACCAATCAAATAAATTTAAAATATAAAAATTTTCAATAATCAAATAAGTTTAAATATTTGAAAGTTTGATAATATCTAAACAAACCAAACTTGAACCTCAAGCTCACTAAAAAAAACTCAAACTACACTTTGAATACTTATCTGAAACTTGACTTGATTTAACTTGATTGCCTTATAAAAAAAATTAAATACCATAAAATTTAACTCAACTTATTTACACCCCTAGCGCTAGTTTCATCAAACCTCGTACCACTTACGACAACCACGTGGCACTACTTCTTAATGATTTACTAGTTAAAAAAAATGATAATCCCAGTTAGTCGCATTGACTCAATCCCTGGGGGTGACCGGTCCGGTCTCACGGAAGTTTCCCACTGGCCATCAGAGTAAATCGGGAAGCACACGCAGCGGCCAACCCAGATGCCCAGCATCTTTTGATTGCGATCCCCATTTGGAGGAAAATTCCTACAAATACGCCGTAACTGGGGATCAAATCGCGGATGCTTGGGTGACAACCTAGATGTCCTACCGCGGCACCATGGCCCAGGGACAATGATTTACTAGTCTAATTAATTAGGGAAGGTGTCATCCAAATATTATTTATTATTCATCTAATCTGGGAAGGTGCCATCCAAATACTATTATTTGTCTAATAATTGTCCTTTGCCTTAGGATAAGTTAGTTCTATTTTTCGATGGGATTGGAAAGGGATATAACTTAGCAGTAGAGTGTCACCTTGACATGGTGGAAGTCATTAGTTTAAGCTTGGTTATCCCTAAATCCAATGTAAGTTTTTTTTTTATTTTGACTTGCTCCCCTATCATTATCGAACGAGAATGCATAACAAGTTTGTGGGATTGACATGATAGGGTAAAGATGACTATATTGTTAGGAGCAAACTTCAGGCTAATATGAAGCGAATGAATACAAGTTATGCCTTAGAATGAAAGAGAATTCCAAATCCGCTTTATCTACGAATAAGGAATAGTACACAGTAGTTGGTTTCATTAAGGTCTATGTCTCGGTCCCAATTTTATTGAGACCTTTGATTTTTAATAATTTAAATTTTATTTATATTCAAGCTCCATGTGTATTATTAATTAGGCGTCGCAATTGCCCCTGAGACTTTGGCTTTGGCAGTCAGATATTGGATTGGCCGTCGTATGCGTTTTCCGATTTACCCTGGTGGTCGGTGGGAAACTTCCGTAGGACCGGACCAGTCACCCCCAGGGATTGAGTCCATGAGACTGACTGAGATTTATCATCATTTTTTTTTGCAGTCAGATATTTCTAAATGATTCGAGTCCAACTAAATTTTTTATTATTCTTATTTATTGATAAAATAATCAAATAAATTAAACTAAGCTTAGAATAAACTAACCTGTTAAATCATTTGTTTAACCTTATGATGGGTGGCCCTGAGTGTAAATGAATCGAATCAAATTGAATAATATGAAAATATTAATATTAATATTTAAATTATATATATATATATATATATATATATATATATATATATATATATTTGAATTTGATTTGAAATTTAAAAATATAAATGATTTTAATTTGAGCTCGATTCGAAATAAAATTTTAATTCAAATTTGATTTAAATTGTTTGAATTTTGATTCGAACGGAATCAAACTATAGTTCAAAATTATTTAAATTCAAATTTAGTTTAAATTATTCAAACTTTAATTTAAGTATATTTAAAATAAAATTATGTACAAATATTTGAGTTTAATTTGTAAGTGGTTCATGAACAATCAAATAAAACACTATAGATTTGAATTTGGTTTAAAAAAATATCGAATATGTTCGAGTTCAACTTTATTTTTTTTAAAATTAAACTTCATTTTTAAAAATATTATTAAGCTTTTAATTTACACTTTTTAATTATTGCCAGTGATGAATTTAATACTCCAAATTTATTTATTTCTCTTAAGAATTCTTTATTTATTTAAAAATTTAATAAAAATTTTATTATTAAATATATTTCACAAATAGTTCACAAGATTAAAACACATATATTTAAGCTTAAATACAACATTTAATTCATTTACAATATATCTGATCCTTTAATTAATATTTTAAAAACGCACACTAAATTATTTTTCTATCAATTCAAACTATAATGCATCATGCAAAATGACCCCAGATGCTTCTCCGGACTAACACAGATAATTTCTATAAAAATATTACCATTGATAAATCAGTGGTCAATTCTCAATAGGTGTGAAAGTTTCGTTGATTGTGCATACTTACTTATTACAGAAGAGGATAAAAGTTTGAATCTCGATAAAGTCAAATAATATCTTTTTTTGTTATAATCAACTGTAATTTCTTAATTTACCTTCTCATAGATGATCATGGAGCCAACTGTGTGGGACCGCTGGGATGGCGACGGATTCCACCTTTTACAGAAAAAGTTTCGTTGATTATCTCATCCCTTTCAAATGCTACCTTTGTTAAGGATAAAATATTTTGTTCTGAGTGTCTTCTATAATTTAGCTCCCTTCCAAAAAATAAGATCACCTTGGAGGGCCCGACAAAGTTAATATTTTGTTCGATTGTCCCAAATCGCTCGTAAGCTAAACTTGAATTAAACTCAAATTATTTTTATACAATTTTAATTTAAATATCATCAAATTAAACTTAAATTTAAATCATTTCAAATTATAATTCAATTCTACTTGAGCCAAAATTATAATAGAACTCGAGCTAAATTATTTATATTTTTAAATTTCAAATTAAATTTAAATATCATATATATATATATATATATATAATTTTAAAACTCAAGCCCATATATCAATATTTTTATATCATCCATCTAAAAATTAATTAGCTCATAAAAATTAAATATTCAATTTTTAAAAAACTGCAAAACAAACACAAAACACACTTAATTTCCATTGAATTACTACTTTTGATAAAAATCTTACTAATGACAGTGCTTCAAATTTATTCTATAGATAAATCAGAAAAAATTATCTATTTATTATTTTAAAAAATCTGTAGTCCAAATGGTCCGGCATGATCAATCTTATAATCCTCTATGAAAAAATAAATCAAAAAATTATAATTAATCATTATAAAAGAAACATTATTCTGATTTCATCATGATTCAATTCTTACTCACTAAAATAAATTTATCTCATATCAACTAACTCAATCATTCGATCATGTGCCCAAACAATCCAATTCCATTCAATCTAGCAATTACATCTCATAATTCATTTATTTATTAACCTCACCAACCCCAATGCCTGCTGCCCATTACTCTGTGACCACGCATTTGAATGATGATGCCCCTTTATTCGATAAACGAACAAAAACCTTTACAATTAATTCGTCATTACGCATTTACTTCACGTACTTCATTTCATGGAATTTTGATCTGCTGCGCGATGGTTTCCTACGCGCGCGCTCGCGACACCATGATTGTGAAAATCTGACCGTCCAAAACTGGAAATCCATAGTATTTTCTTCCACCGACCCACCGCCGTCGCATCGCCGTCCGACCACTGCCGGCCCGGGCCCGATCGACGACCAACTCACCGACACACCGGCCAGCACCAGATTCCAACCGGATTGTGGTCGACGAGTTGGCCGTCGATCGAGCTCGGTCCGACGATCGACGGTGGCCGGACAGTAACGCGGCGGCAAGAACAGTGACTGGGGGTCGGACCACAATCCGACCAAAATCCGATGTCAGTTAGTACACCGACGAGTTAATCGTCGATCGGGCCCGATCCGACAGTCGACGGTGGCAGAACGACGACGCGACAGCAGGAATAATGACTAGGGATCAAGGTATCACGTAAGGATTGCGTAGGAAACCATCACGTAGCAAAGAAAATTCGTCATTTCATATTTAATAAAAAACATATCATATTTCCGTTATATCTCTTTCCCTTTAAAATTTTTTTAATCCATTTAAAAATTCATTATTATAAAAGTTATACTATTATACATTAAGAAAGAAAATTTTACAGAAATTATCATCATTTATTTAAAATGATTTTAAAAATTTTTAAATTCTTAATATTTTTAAATCCATTAATAATATTGATTAATAAAATTATTGATCGACACAATTTTAAAAAAAAATTAAAAATGTAAAACAGAGTGCAGCGGCTCCACTCTCACTCAAGGTCTAAACACTCTTCTTATCTCTTCCAAGGGTACGACGTTTTACATTAACACCCCTTGATTTAGCCACTTCACACAAACACCTATATAAATATATATAATTACATGCACGCATGCGAGATGGAACGGCGACAGTAAAGGCGAACCGGGTTCAGGTCCTCGGTTGGAGCCGGTTCACGAGAGCCAGGGCGTTGCTGGTGACCTGCGCCACCGACACCACCCGCTTCCGGACGGCGGCGCGGACGGCGGGGCCGGCGTTCTGGGAGAGGCCGTCGAGGCAGGTGCCCTCGTCCGTGAGGGCGGCGCTGACCCAGGTCTGGGCGTTGCTGAGGTGCCAGGCGAAGCGGGGGGTCCGGGCCGGCCCCATCCGCTCGATCTCGTGGATCGAGCGCAGGAGCCGGTCGACGCCGTCGCGCATCGTCTCGAGGCAGTCCCTCACGGCGCCGGCCTCGCGCGTGCGGACCGCCAGCTTCCCGCCGCACATCCGGCCCAGCAAGGCGGAGGCCGACCGCGCCTTGACCGCGCTCACGGCCAGCGCGGCTGTCGCCACGCTGCGGGCGCTGCTCCGGACCGGCGGCACGATGGCCGAGAGGCTGCGCTCGCAGACGTGGGGGTACCTCGTCGCCCGGCAGGAATATCGGATGAACCCGCTCGCGCTGTGGCGGATCGCCGGCGCCGCGGAGGCGGAGGCGGAGGCGGAGGCGGAGGCGCAGATCGCGGCGGAGGCTAACAGAACCAGGGCGACAATGCAGCGCTCCATGAAACCCTAATCTGCTTTTTCTTCTCTGTTTTCTTAAAGCGAAGAAAGCCGGAAATAGCGGGCTTTATAGAGAAAGGGGATACAGGTCGGTGGAGGACAGGGAGTGTGCTTGTCACGTGATCTGCGCGTCGGCTACTATTTCATAAATCATAATTCATATTGGGAAAATTCCAATTTAGCCCGTTATTTTTTAAAAATATCTTTATTTTGTCTGCTAGTCCCAAAATTTGTCAATTTGATGTCCAAAATAATTTAACAAAGAATTTTGAGGGTTTAAAAGACAAAAAGTATGAAAATATTGTTTAACGATTTAGAGCTATAAAATTAATAACAAACAATAAAGGTTTACAAATAGTGCATGATATCCTTTAATAATCTACGATTGAGGAATCCAGAAGTTCGAGAGGTTAGTCAACGTGGGTTGGATTGAAGGATAGGTCTGACCAAGTCATTATTCTCCTTTTTCACACAAAATTTTAATTCGAGTGTTAAAGTGACTTATCGAGATTCATTTCAGTTATCATTTTAACTCTATTTTAGAATACTTTTCAAGTATTTTCATCCTCCACAACAGTAATCACTAGGAAACGTGTACGTTAGCTCATTCGTTGACCGATAACTTAACCATCCACGGTATTTGATTGGTGCCTTTTGATTTTTGCCCTTATTTATAAATAATTTTTTATGTGATAAATGAGCATTCAAATGATAAGATGTGGTTGTTTTTTTGTCCATTAAGGTTGAGTTAGACGTAACTTAGGGATGCTCAATGGCGAAGTCAGAAATTTTATAGTCCTCGAGTTACCTTCCTCTCTCTCACACACACGTTATTCCCAACCATTTTGATATCACACAGAAATCCTCTTCTTCAACATTATACCCACCCCCAGTTAAAGCCCGGCTAGGGCATCATGTGACTCCGCCTGGGATGCTATACTTTATTGTTGTGTCCTTTAGTAGTGCTAATACAATTCGATATATGTTTTGGGACCTACATCAATCGTTGCTCTATCTATAAAGCTTTACAACATTAATTAATTTGTTTATATGTTTTATACTTTTCTTTAAAGCTTTGGCCCCTCGAATATGTTTATAATATAACTTAATTACCTCCATGCTTTTGCTATATATGTTTCCTCAATCATAGCTAGCAAACTCAACGTTCTACGCATCTGCACATGCCAATGGTCCCTCCCTCAATTGAAGTTGAACGTAATTTTGTTGTTCTTGATAAAAGACAAATTGTCGTCGTCGCCAAAATAGTCGCCTCCATGTGCTGATTATGGCACCCACAATCTTATTGTAAGAGATATAGGTTATGGCTCCCGGGGCATGATTGAATTGGTCGTCAAATCTCGACGAAACTGAGGTAATGCCTTTCTCATAGTAGTCAACTGTAGTTTTCTGATTTACCTCTTCACAGATGACCGTGAGACCGATTATGTGAAGTCATTGAAATGATGGATTCCACCTTTTTACTGCAATAAGAGATAAATTATGAACCAAATAGTGTTGATGTATAATTAAAGTTGATCGATCGATTTCAATATGTATTTATAGACTGATTACCACGACTTGAATAAGTCTTCACAAGATGAATTATTACTTTTTATCACCATCTCTCTTAAACGATATGTGTTGTAATTAGCTTCAAGTTGCACCAAACAAGTAGATTGGATGTAGTATGAATTTCTCTAATAGAACTTTGTTCATTATTAAGGAGGCGACTGATTTGACTTCACAAAAATTAGCCTAACACGCAATTAACCAACCGAATCAAATAAATTTTTTAAACTCCTTGAGTGTAATAAATCTTAGATGAGATTTAAATCTTCTTTGCCTATAGAAAATCTATCTCACCTCTTAGCATCTTTTGATAGTTGAAATAGAAAAAAAATGATAATCCCAGTAGCCACATTTCTGGGGGTGGTCGGCTCGGTCCCACGGAAGTTTTCCACTGACCACCAGGGTAAATCGGGAAGCGCATACGGTGGCCAATCTAAATGCCCAGCATCCTTTGATTGTGTTCCCCATTTGGAGAAAAATTCCTGCAAATACGTCGTAACTAGGGATCGAACCGCGGGTCCCTGAGTTACAATTCGGATGTCCTACCGTTGTACCATTGCCCCGGGGACTGATAGTTGAAATAGAAGTCATTCAAGACGTAGTTCTTCAGCCTCATCTTTCATTGATTGAATGTTTACTCTTTGTATATTCTAGCAATTACGATTTTATAATTGTTACAAGTAGAGTTATATCATATCTATATAATTGATCAACCAATTCAAAATTTAATACATGTCATAGAAAATAATAATATCTAATAATGTACTTAAGATAACTGTGTAGATTATTGGGATGAAATGCTCTTAAGTCAAAGTAATACTCTCCTCTATCGTGGTCAATTCCAGCTTCTCGTTGTACCTCCTTATAGATGATCATGAGGTCGATCGTATGGGGCCGCTGGAGTGATAAATTTAATCTTTTTATTGAAGGAATGAAATGCTCTTTTTTAATAGAAAAAAAACACTTTTGGCAATTAGCCCAACACGTAATTAACCGGCCCATTGCTATTTCGGTCCGCTCCGGCCGAATCAAACCAATGAAAACTTGTTCTCTTTAGGCTGACAGAATCTCGTCGGTTCACGAACCGGCTCGACCGGCCGACAGCCGAAGCATTCGAGCCGAAACGGCGGCGGGAGCGACTCGTGCATTTATTCCAGTAATTAATAATCATTTATTATTATTCTCTCTCCTCTCATTTTGGAGGGAAACGTGGTCGTCAGCCACATGGCCGGTCGCCTTGGCGGGAAATCTTGCACGTGCGGGGTTTTGGCGGGAAGTCGGATGCGGTTATGCACAGTCGGCGGGAATATCCGCTGCGGTTACGCTGGATCCTCATTTCCGGAAAAGAACATTCTCATTGGATTCTCTTTCCTCCCCGTGAATATACTAATGGATAAAAATCAAAAGATTCTCCTTCATTTTTAGATCATGCGTTCCATTTTAATTTTTTTATTAAAAAAATATTTCATTTCATTTTATTTTTATCCTCTAGCTGATATAATAAAATCATATTTTAATAACTGTAATTTTATAACAACAACTATTATAATTACGACGGAACAAAATGATAATTATTATTTCTTAACTGCTATAATAATGATGAGTTGAATTGTATTATAGTGATTAAGAAATTATAAATGTTACAATGTAAAAATTTTAAATAGAAAATAATAATATAGAATAGTAGCAGATAATTATATATAATAGAACAAGGAAGTAGGATAAACTTTTAATAAAAAATTAAAAAAGGATGTCTTTTAATGTTTTGAAAATAAAAAGGCGTCCTTTAACTAGAGGGCTTCTAAGTTAGGAACATGAGTTCTTAATTGTAGTCGGTGTCTAAGCTAGCTTACCAAGTGTAAGCCAAGCAAAGTTAGGATCTTCAAAACACAATTGCTAAGCTCCATTAGTTATCTACCTCGAGCCCTCCCTTCCCCTATGCCAACTTGAGGAGCAACACTTACATTTGAAACATAGTTGAATTGGTTACGACGAGACAGACTTGCTGAAATGGGCAAAGATCGAATCTCAACGAAGCTAAGGTAATATCCTCTCCTTCGTGGTCAACTGCAACTTCTCGATTTACCTCCTCACAAATGGTCATGAGACCGTTGGAGTAGTGGATTTCACCTTTTGCTGAAGAGTAGCAACACTTGAGGAGGGACTCTAATCCATGCATTGGATGGAGTTTGTATTGATGCAAGTCTTTAGATGATCGAGTTTGACTAAGTTATTTTGATAAATTTAACAATGAATTTAAGTTGGGTTTGACTTGTGTTAATGATGTTAGGCAATCGACTTCTGGTTAAGGTTGATCAGTTTGATTAAGTTCGAGTTGAGATTTTGATGTTTGATCAATAGGTTAGTTGGTTAAGTGAGATGTCAAATAGGTAAAAGTTGACAAGATATGAAAAATTCAAGTGGGTCATTAGAGTTGATACAAGATAGAAAGTTCAAATGGATCGTTGACTGGACACTTGGTGATCAGAAGTTCAATAAACAGTTGACAAAAGGAAAGTCCAAGTGAGTCATGATTGATCGGATATGATGGAAGTTTAAGTAGATTATGGAGGACCAAACACTTGATATGCGTGAGGAAGTCTAAATAGATTAAGGAAGACTAGATGTTTATTATAGGAGAAGTTCTGACAGATCAAAGTTAATTGGATGTTAGGTAACAGAAAGTCTTAACATGTCAAGATTGATCGAATGACTGGGCAAAGGAAGTTCTGATAGATTGAGATCAATCAGATGTCAGGTAAAAAGAGATTTTAACTTTGGAAAGGTTGAAACATGAGAAGTAATCAATTGTTAGAATAAGTCCTGAAACTCCTAATTCAAGGTTTGAGGAAGTAAACCGGGTTTTCTAGAACCCAACAATTGATTGCTAACACTATAGTACTCAAGTGCCCGGTTGAACTGTTAGCTACCAGTCAGTTGTTGGAATCCAACAATCAACTATTAGCAGTGTTCAAGTGAACAAAACGTTCCCAACTCAACTGACCAGTTCAATTAGAGGCTACTAGTTGATTGTTATGGTTTAACAATCAACTAATGATAGTTAAACTATATGGAAAAAAACTATTCTGTAGGTTTAAACAGTCGGATCTGTTGGGTTGCAAGGGTGCAAACATAGTCCCACATCTAAAATACATGGAAAAGATCATTGGGTTAAAAGGATGAAAAATATCTCCATTGGTATGAGACCTTTTGGGGAGAGCCCAAGAACAAAGTCATGAGGGCTTAGGCCCAAAGTGGATAATATCATACCATTGTGGAGATATTTTGATTACATCGGTACTAACAAGTGGTATCAGAACGAAACCGCTCTTCACCGGACTAACCGCCGGATAAGCCATGATCCAGATCTAACCATGTAGTTTGAACATTAAACAAAAGAAGTGGGTGCTCCCGTGTCTGAATCAAGAGGACCAGACACCAGGTGAGAAGTCCTAGTAGGTCCAAAGTGGACAATATCTATCATTGTAGATATATTTTGATTCCATCGGTACTAACAAGTGGTATCAGAGCGAGATCGCTCTTCACCGGACTAACCGCCGGATAAGTCATGATCCAGATCTAACCATATAGTTTGAACATTAAACAAAGGAAGTGGGTGCTCCCGTGTCTGAATCAAGAGGACCAGACACCAGGTGAGAAGTCCTAGTAGGTCGGGTGGACTGAGAGGCAAAAAGTCCTAGTTGCGACTAGGTGGGAAGTCCTAGTAGGTCGGGTGGACCGAGGGACAAAAAGTCCTAGGTGGGAAGTCCTAGTAGGTCGGGTGGACCGAGGGGCAAAAAGTCATAGCTGCGGCTAGGTGGAAAGTCCTAGTAGGTCGGGTGGACCAAGGGGCAAAAAGTCCTAATGGGTCGAGGATTCAGACATAAAAAAAACGACGTTGAGGGGGCCTGTGGTCCTTTATTTGAGGGGGGATTGTTGGGTTGCAAGGGTGCAAACATAGTCCCACATCTAAAGTATATGAAAAAGATTATGAAGTTAAAAGGATGGAAAGTATCTTCATTGGTATGAGGCCTTTTGGGGAGAGCCCAAAAACAAAGTCATAAGGGCTTAGGCCCAAAGTGGACAATATCATACCATTGTGGAGATATTTTGATTACATCGGTACTAACATGATCTAATGTGATAGTTGATTGGTGAAGTATAACATTAATCAACCAATAGGTGAAAATCAACCTAAGCAATAACCTTTAAAAGAAGATTTTAAGGAAGATCGAAGAGGCCATTTTTTTTAGGTTTGAGAACGAAATGTTGTTGCATTTTCGTACTATAATAAGAGACAATTCTAAACGATAAGAAAGCGCTTAAAGTAATATTAAATAGTTTATTTTCATTGTATTTCCTTTTATCTCTTGTATTTGTTTGCATTATGTGCAATAACATATTTGTAATAGGCTTTTTCGCCTCTAGAATGTATCCGATAAAGAAAAAGATTAGTGATGGTAGTCGTTAGGACTAAACAGAGAAGCAATAAACCAAGTAAAACAAGCTTGTTAGCATAATATTTTGTTTCATTAGCTTCACTTCAAGATTTCTGCTGCACATTTAAGAGACGAAGCTATCAAAGTTATTCACCCTCACCTCGAGCTCGCACATGTCCTAACAATTGATAAGTGCAACGAATGTGTAGGGACTTGAGATAATGCACATTGGAGCTTAGCGAGCTTAGTGCTCAACATGGTTAATATACAATCCATCTCATCCGCACCTCTAAGTAAACAAAGAGTCAAAAAAATTTTCTCCACCTCATACTCCTTTCCCTTTCCCATTTCAATTCACACCTCGAAGTAAACAAATCATTTAGTGGAAATTAATCGATAATCATTTATTTTAATTTTCAACAATATTAATAAAATTGATTTTAAAATATGTTATTTTATAATACTTACTGATTTATTTAATAACAAAGTATATCAACAATTTTATCTTTTTTTAAAAAAAAAAAAAAGTCTTTTTTGATAATATACATGAAGTACATGACATCAGCACATCCCTTTCCTTTCCCTTTCCCACCCCCCCCCCCCCCCCCCCCCCCCTTTCCCCCCACTTTCCTTCTTTCTCCCCTTTTCCTTTCTTCTCCCCTTTCCCTTCCCTCGCATCTTCCTCCTTTTCCTTCCCCCTTTCCTTTCTTCTTCCCTTTCCCTTTCCCTTTCAAAACTCGTCTTTCCGTCGGTAGCTCCTTTCTCCTCCCCCACTTCGACCTCCCCTCCGCCGCCTTCTTCTCCGGCGGCCTCGCCGACGACGATCTCTCCATCTCAAGACGTATAACGCAGATGGGAAAGTATATGAGGAAGGCGAAGGTCGCGGGCGAGGTTGCTGTCATGGACCTCTCTCACGGCGTCAGCACTCGCGCCCGGACCCTCGCCGCCGCCGCTGGGCCCCAGGACGGCTCCTATGCCTACCTCGAGCTCCGAAGCCGCCGCCTTGAGAAACCGCTTCCCCCGCCTCCGGCCGGCAAGGCCTTCGCCGGGCCCAGTCCTGGCCCCCGCCTGAGAGCAAGTTCGGGATCTGCGGGGTCCTTCTCCACGAGGCGGTTCTCAATGGCCAACGAGGCTCCGCCGGATGCGCAGGCGTCGTTCGGGGAGAATATTCTCGAGGTTGAAGCAACGGACAGGTGGGTTGCCTCCAATCTCTGGTGAAAGCTAGGCTTTTTTGGTCTTCTCTGTTTCTTGCATCTCCGCAATTTTCTTGTGGAAGAGTAGACGCGCTTCTAGATCTGCCCCGTGCTTTCAGACAAAGTTTCGATCAAATAATTCCGGATCAAGGAACTCTTCACCATTATGCAATCATGAAACTATTTCTGAAAGATAACGTCTTCATTCTCTTGAAACTTGTTGGTGATTCTTTTGCAATGTCTCGGAACCTTTTGTTTCCTTACCTTTTTGTTCTTTCTGTTTTGATTTTTGTTGTCATTGTCTTCATGCGATACCAATCTTGATGAAATGAACTCATCCTGCGTAGTCGTTTGCATTATCTATCTCTATGAAAACTTTGTTCTTAATCTAAAATAGTAAAAGGTCATAGATTCTGCTTCTTAGTTGTTGAATTGGTGCTCTGGGACCTTAGATTGCGAGTTGTTTTCTTTGATACTTGACGAATTGGTGTTTCTGTTTTATCACAAAGGTCATTACGATGAATGAGTTTTCTTCCTTCATTGTTTGATTCTGGTCATTCATGCCTGCAAGTGGAACTTCCGTTGTTGACATGGCTTGAATTTAATGCACTTCAAACTTTGGCTGAATTTATTGTTCTCTTCTCCCCATTTTCAGCTTCCTCCATATTAGTTATTTTTAACCTTTACCTTTGATATCATGTTTCTTAGTGTCTTTTTCTATTCTGTTCCCCATCATTTCATTTTTTTTTCTCCTTACAAATTAGTGATTCTAGAAGTAAGATGTATCCTTGGCTTGGATTATATGTGTTAGGAACTTTTGAGCAAGTGCATGATCTTGTTCATTGAGCTGTTAAGCTATTTTGTTAAGATACGAGACTTGTGAAATTTGACAGTTTATAATATTTTCTAGTGGTTTTTCGTGCCTTTGCCGAATTTGATCCTGCAAACTTGTGCCTTTCTCTACTTCAGATGTTTATTTAAAAAGTTCTAGTTTACCATGGTCTTAGTATGCTGCCAATTATGCTGGATCTCTTCATGTATTTTGGGACATGGTGAACAATTTATATATTTTCTGTTAAGAACTTATGAGCAAGTGCATGATCTAGGTGGCCCTGCTTTTTCATTGAGCTGTGTTAAGCTATTTTGTCAAGCTATGAGACTTGTGAAATTTAACAGTTTGTAATATTTTCTAGTGGTTTTTCATGTCGTTGACGAATTTGATCCTTCAAACTTGTGCCTTATAGTTTACCATGGTCTTAGTATGCTGCCAATTATGCCTGATCTCTTCATGCATTTTGGGACATGGTGAACAATTTATGTATTTTCTCAGCAATGAACTGCAGCTGAAATGGAAAACAGAACCAGTTATTTTGTTCACTTAATGGTTGAGTTACTGAGGAAACAATTCAACTTTGTCCTTGTTCATGCTTCCAGTTCAGTCATGGCTGTACAAAATGATTATTCTTAGAGCCAAATTGGGATTGCTCTTTCATTAATTATCATGGGGTAAAATGAACACATGTAGTTTGACTTCATAGATGTGGTTAAGAGAGTTGACTGTGTTGGTCAGCAAGGACTCGGCAAGTGTTTGGTCCCCGAACTTGGCCCGTCTGCTATAATTTATTGCTTATGGTCCCTTTTTATGTCTTTATGCATTCTAATGGCATCCAGACTTGTCCACGTGAATTGAACATGGTCCTAGGTCTTTTCTCACTTGCAACTGTACCATGTAGGAAATTCTTTTGACAACACTCTGATTTATATTTTTCTTTTTAATTCGAAAAAGGTCGAAGAACATTTCGAGTTTTAGATTCGCTTCTTATTTGGTTGAGTCTAAGAACACTCTGATTTATTCAGGAATGAGAGGGAAACTACGCCTTGCAGTCTGATCAGAAATCCGGAAGAAATGCAGACTCCAGGTTCGACAAATAGACCGACCAATTCTAGAGCCACTAACCGAAGAATTCAAACCTTCCGTCAGAACTTACCTAATGCTCATGAAATGGAAGAGTTCTTCTCTAGGGCAGAGCAACTCCAGCAACAAATATTTATCGAAAGGTATATCATTTACCTAATCTTTTCTCTAAAGACCTTGTTTTACTAGTGTATAGATTCCTGATAGTCTTGCTGTTCTTTACGCGATATCTCTAGGTACAACTTCGATCCCGCTAACGACCACCCACTGCCCGGCAGGTTTGAATGGGTGAAAATTGACTTCTAAATGTACAAGCAGGGAATGCTATCAGTGCTGTTCTGTCTACAAAATGTAGAAGATATCGCTGTCTGAATGCAAAAAACTTGTTTAACAGCTGAAATTCAAAAAACTTGTTTAACAGGAAATTTAGCGATCATCTGTGAATTTGTCGCATAGAGAATACTCAGTGCTTGGTTTAGTGATACTTAGTGTATGTGTTAGTGAAGGAGCTCAAGGCATTGAACTTCTACATATCACTTTGCTATAACCCTTTGTATTTAGCTTGATTCTGCTAGTTTAGGGATACTTACTAGTGTATGTGTTAGTGAAGGACCTCAAGAAACAGATCATGAAATTTAGTTTGTTTGGACCAAATGATTATGCCTGAAACTGGCAGCATTGAACTTGTATGGATCTTATGCATCAAGGATTTGCATGTGTTTAGCTTGATTAATATATTAATGGACTTGTTATTCTTTTCTTGTGTGCCACTTTACTAGAATGACATTCTATGCAAGTTATTTTTTGCTTTCTTTGTAAGGAACAGTTGCTTATAATTTAGGGCAAAAGTCAAAAGTGTGTTTTTTTAATCATCAAAGGGTGTATCATTTTGATTTTTTTATACAAGAGGGCATCTCATTTTATTGAGTATTATTATTATTTTTTGTCTAAATTTTAAATTGGTTGGATGTGTTATAATAATTATGATTTTGTAATTGTTATAATATATATTTTTATTCTTATAATAGTTAAGAAATTGTTGCTGTTATAATATGAATTTTTATTATTTTTGTTTATTTGTAGCAATTATAACGTGTTCCATTGATTCAAAAATTAAATGGAAGATGATAATAATAAATAATATTAAAGGAGCAGTTGAGTAATTATTGAGATTTTATTTTGGCGAAGTTGAGGTAATGTCTTTTTCTGTCGTAGTCAATTATAGTTTCTCGATTTACTTCTTTATAGATGGTCGTGAGATCGATTGTGTGGGACTGTTAAGAGTTAAGGTGGTAGATTTTATTTTTGATTGAAGAGATTTTTTTTTATAAAAAAATTAAAATAGGATGTTTCTTGTTGATGAGTTGAAAAAAAATGTTTTCTTTATTTTTGTCCTATAATTAATAAGTTGAGGATATTGATCTTTTCATGTTAATAGTTCGATCTTCTATTATATTTTTATTTATATTTAAATAAATTATATTATATTTTATTATTATTAATTAAAGTTTTTTTTTTTTATTCTGTAAAAGGTGGTGGCTCCATACGATCGAGTATTATGCATTTGTCATGCTCTTATATAATCAACTTAATTAAGTAAAATGTATTTGTCATATCTTTATTATTAAATATTTAAGTATTTATTTGATGTATTTTTCAAAAATTTTTTTTAATAAATATAATTTTATTTTTTTTATTTTTTTATTTTTTATTTTATCCATCTTCATAAATTCACATATTCATCTTAACATCATATTCTTTATTTGGAATCTAAAATTATTATTTTATAAAAATTTTTCAATAAACTTTAGAAAATCTATATGTTTACAAAGAATATTTGACATTTTTTCCATTTTAATTATTTTGTTTGTATTTTATATAAAATATATTTTAAATAATTTTAAAGTCTTAATTATAGATAATTTGTTACCTCTTAATTTAATAATTATTTCACTACATTTAATATTATTAAATTTAAATCATTCAACTATAAACACTTATTAGTCTAATAAATTTTAAATAAATAAATTATTTATTTATTTATTATTACTTTGTTAAATAAATTAATTGTTTATTTAAAATTTATTAGAATAATAGTTGTCCATGGAAATTGGAATTTAAGTTTGTTGGGTACAAATGAATTGAATTCAGTCGAATAATATAAAAATATTAATATTTAAATTTAAATTTTAAAAATATATATGATATTCAAATTCCATTTAAAACTTAAAAATATAAATAATTTTGATTCGAGTTCGATTTGAAATAAAATTTGAATTTGAAATTTTGTTCGAACTTTAATTCGAACAATTCAAATTATAATTTAAAATAATTTAATTTAAATTTTAAATTATTTAAATTTTAATTTGAATATATTTAAATTAAAATTATATAAAAATAATTAGATTTTGATTCGAGTTTGACTCACGAGTGACTCGTGAACAATTGAATAAAATATTATAGATTCAAATTTAATTCAAAAAAATTATTGAACATGTTCAAATTCAGCTCAAATTTGAAAATTTCAAATACACAAAAAGTTTACAAATATGCTCGAAAATTCTCAATTAGTTTGCACTCCTAATTACAACACTGTTGCTCTCCTAAGTTATTTGGTAGAGCTCTGTTTCTCTTCTAATTTAATTATTCATATCATTAAAAGGAAAAAAAAAATGTTTTTAATAAAATTATTAAAATAGTATATTGCTCATAATTTGAATATTCAAAATATTTTTTATGCTTATTTTGACTGTTTTCGAGACCTAAACTTTTCACTTTCAATCACATGATAATAATTTTACCATATGTTAGATCATACATGTATATAAAATTATAGATGTAAATGAATTAAATCGAATTGAATAGTATAAAAATATTAATATTCAAATTTAAATTTGAAAAATATATGTGATATTTAAATTCAATTCAAAATTTAAAAAATTAAATGATTATGGTTCGAACTCAGTTCAAAATGAATCTCGAACTTGAGTTGTTCGAATCTTAAAGCAAGCAGAATTGAACTATAATTCAAAATCATTTAAATTTAAATTCGGTCCAAATTATTAGAATCTTAATTTGAATATATTTACACAAAAATTATGAAAAAAAAAAGTTCAAATTTACTACAAAGTGAATAATCAAATAAAATATTATGAATTTCAAATTTAATTTAAAAAATTATCGTACATATTCAAATTTAGCTCAAATTTAATAATTTTAAATATAAATTAAATATTTTTTTTATGCCAGTTTAAAAAACTTAGGAACAAGTTCAATTCATTTACACCCCTAATATAAAGGCTTTGCTTACCCTTAACTTTGCCGTTAAAGAAAAACATAATTAGAGCTAACAACTAGCTTCCTTATATAAGCAATTTTATTTTGTCCCTTTTCAAGTAAAAGGTGGTAAATAAAAATGTTTTAGCAAACCATTTTTTAGGGAAGTCAAAATTGATTTTCATATTTTAAAATTAATTTTTAGACAAAAATCAAAATGACATTTTAAATATGTAAATCATCAAAATATCTTTTTTTTAAAAAAATTAAAAAAATTCCTCATCAAATATTTTATTCTGAGAATATATTTATTCTGTTATAGGTCAGTATGACCCAACCAGAAAGACAAGATTCAGTCCAAAAAGTTGACATGTTAGACATAAAATATAAATCCAAGATTGACTGGCTTGGTCCCACACCCCGACTTAGTATTCCACTCAACTCAGGTGCACGAGCTCGACTCGGGAGGCAGCTCAGGTTGGGTTCAAATACTCGACTTGACGTTAGGCCTAACTCGGAATCTCACACCCAACCTCTCTCAAGTTTAACTCAGGTCCTACACCCGACTCTGAGCTCCGACTTCAGGCTCTACTCCAAGTCTACTCCACTGAGTCGCCTCCCAATCGTATCCCGTCTCGGTCTTAGTCGGCTTCTGCTCGGGCTCCCTCTGTCGACCAGACTCCACTCCCTCGGTACCCTATTCAATGCTCAACTAACTCTCTGTTCATTTCTCCATTTAACTGGGTAGGCCATCCCCAGAAGAACACATGCAATCGTGATAATGCGATATCTTGGGTAACTTATCACTCCATTAATACAACATGATGACATAATCTGATATCGTATCGTCTGGGTAATAAGATTTCTCGCTATTGTGGCAGTGATGTGATGCTCTCCTTATTCTGATGTGACATCTCTTCTAACAAAATTTCTACTCAGGATATTCTTTTTAGTTGAGATTTAATGGAGACAAGACAATTTCCCATTATTCTCTTACATACAACCATATAACTCATCTCCATCTTGTGGAGATAGATACACACACACACGTCCATTGATAGAGTTACTCTCATTCTCTCCTCTCCCTCTTCGATGAAAAAATTGACTTGAGAGTCGGAGCGGTTGAGTCACGACACCTCTAGTCTCCATTTTCACCATCTCCTCTCTTGCTGTGCAGGACTTAGCAGCACCTCAGAATCCTCCAGCATCTTCCTTCTCTGTCTATGGATATCGTCTTGACCGTCCGCTTCCAAGTCAGATGATGAGCAACTCGTCCAGAAAACGATCTCAACATGAACATCAATTCATGATGGTAACATTTATAATAACTTAGGAATAAAAAATATTTTTAAAATAACATATTTGATGGAGTATTTCTTTAATATGATTTAGATAATTTGAGAAATATTTTAATTTTTATCTATTATTTTTTGATAATACATATATTCAGTTCGTACACTTCGTTTAATAATGGAGCTGACCGATTCAATCTCATAAAAATTTTTTTATCAATCATTAAAGTAAATCAAAAAATACAGATGGATCTTGATAAATGATTCAACGTTATAAATTTTATAAACTTTTTAAATTTCAATATAAATGTTCATTGTTTAAGAAATTCGTCTCATCTCTTAATTTTAATTCTTTATTTTAATTCACATGATCGGCGGTCCTTGTTCTCTCGATCAAAGCACAAAAAGGAAAAGAGTAGAAAATATCAAAAAAGAAAAGGAAAAAAGTGTTCTTCCGGCCACTCCTTTGAGCTGTAAAAAACAACAAATTAAAAGAATAAAAGAAAAAGAAAAAAATGACACCCTTTAATTTTAAAACACGAAATACAAAAATACCACCCTTCAGTCCCCAAACGGCCAGCCAGTGACATGATTGGATGGGAAAACTGGGACCCAGGCCAGCGTGTCCGGGTAACGTCGATGTGCGATTTGACTTTTTTTCAACCGCGGCAAAAGAAACGCCAGCGATAGATTCGCTGACCGCTTGTTTTACGTCACCGTCGGTAGGCGTTGCGCGATCGGACGACCCAGGAAGGTGATTGGACAGCGAATCCAAGTCAACCGAGGACCCACAGTTGATTCTGGCGGTGCGTTCGGGTAAAAAAAAATTTAGTATAAAAAAAAAACCGACGGCGGTGGCTGTACGTTACCGTTGGGGAAACGCGATTCCCCCGTTTCACGCGCTCGGGAATGGGGGATGGGAATCTAGTCTGACGTGGCAAGATCTAGGCCTCACAGCCGAGTGCCGCCGTCAGACCGACGTCCGTTTCCTTGAAGGGCTCTTTGAAGGAAGGAAGGAAGTAAGGAACACTTAATGGTATCCACTTTATTATCCATCCATCAAAGTAAACATATAGATAATTTTCTGAGCAAGTTAAAAGGAGGCTCTTTTATTTTCAAATAAAAAAGATATATGGAAATCAAAAGAGTATCTCACTTTACTATTCAATAGTATATAATTATTCCGTTATGATCAATTATAATTTTTCGATTTACTTCCTCATAAAGGGTCGTGAGAGTCGACCATGTAGAGCCGTTAGGTGGCAAATTTCATCTTTTACTGAAGTATATAATTACTCAAATATTTTTTAATTAATATTTATCTTCCATTTAAATTTTAAATTGATCAGACGTATTATAGTAGTTATGATTTTGTAATTGCTACAACGTGAATTCCTATTATTTTTATTTATATTGTAATTGTTATAATATGTCTGACCGATTCAAAAATTACACTATTTTAGAACAACTTTAGTAAAAGCTATATATCCTAAGATGAACTACTTTGAGATTGAGCAAGCAACTTCCGTAAAATGCTCCACCTTGCTGCTTAAAGGTTGTTCACAAAAAGGATATTTTAGTCCCGGAGGTTACAACGTATTGATAAAATACTTTCGTAGTTAATTATTTGAGTAAAAAGTGTAATCCGTCATCCCAATGACTCCACACAGTCAGTTTCATGACTATTTGTGAGGAGGTAAATCGAAAAGTTGCAGTTGACTATGATTGAGGAGAACATTGTCTCGGCTTCATAAAATTCAACACTTGACCACTTCAATAAATCTGTTCTGTCATAATTAATTCAATTATGTACTTTTGTAGTTAATCATGCATCTACGGATCAATTCTTAATTACAGTGCATTATAAAACACTTATAAAAAAATATTATTTTAATAAATTTTAAAAATAAAATGTCCGTCTAACGATATAGATTAAAAAATATCCTTTTAATTATTATTTTTTTGTTAATTTTCTTTTACCCATCTTCTTTTCTATCCATTCATTTCCACCTACCCCCATCCTCGTCTATTTCTATCCATTCAAGTAAACACACCATTGATTTTTTTTTGTTTTAAAAAAAAAAGTCTTCCAGCGATCTTTCTTTGCCGCATCCCTAAGAAAATTGTGTGATGATTTCTTAATTTGAATAGATTCTCAGAAGCCGCCGTTCCTGATCGGAGATTTCGAGGAATTGGAAGCGTAGAGGGAAGGGAGCGATTTCCTTTGGATTCCCGTCGGAATGCTTTGGCACCGCGATTCTTTTTGAGGATTTTTGCCTTTTTTGTCGGCTGAATTTCATCAAAGAGGGCGAAAGATGAAGGTTTTATTGCTGGGTCCCCGATCGAGGGTTGGTTGAATTGGTAAGATTTATTGCCCCGAAGGTACTTTCTTTATTGCCCCTTTGGAAGCTCGTCTGGGATCCCTTCTGTCGACGACTGGCTGCATTAACTTGGCCAGGGTCCGAGAGTCGGCGAGTGTCTGCCTCCTGTTTGGACGGGGAGGTTGGAGAAATCTCTGGTAGGATTTTCTTTGGTTTGTGTTTTCGCAATCGGTAATTAGGGTTTCAAGAGGGCGGAGGGCGCGCAAGGTGTGGTTTTGGGTGGGTTTTGGTTCCTCTGGGGCAGTTTTTTGGTTGTTTTAATTGCGCTTTGTGTTGGGATCCAGGCTTTTGAGGGGTTTGATGTTTTGTTGGACTGTTTTTGTAGGATTCGGCTGAATGAATAATAGATTGTTAGTCTTCTTGGTTTTCTTGGTTTAGTATGTCGTTATAAACTTTGGTGAGCTAATTTTTTCATGGTTTAGTGAGGGCGTGAATTTTTTGTTTTGTATTGTTCGATCTCTCAGCTTTTCTAAGTTCCATCAGTGCTTTAGTCTTTTGTTTTCTTGTCTCATACCCTTCGCAAATTGTTAAGGTTGCGGAGTTTTCTATGGTAAATTAAGACAAAAGTTGAATTCTTGGATAGGTCCCTAACACTGGATTCATCATGTTGTCTGTTTGTGTGTGTATACAATTCTTATTTTGATAGTATAACTTGTGCCATTCAGATGTAGCTAGCGCATGTTTATGGGGAATTTCACAACAGTTCAATGGAGTTTGAATTGATTTGCTTGCTGTCAGTTGGGATACCACTCATCAGTGGTTCTTTAACACTGCTTCCTTTTCTGTATATGCTAGGTATTTCTCAAAAGAAGATGGTACAGAGTCTTCTTCAAGCTGCGTGAATGATAGAAATGAATGAAGAGGAGAGGTTCCTTCTCTGTCCTTATGAGGAACACAATGAATTGCTTGTGTTCTGGTGAACAAATGCAAGCCAACGAAATGGCCCAATCATCTGAGTTCTTGTCCACAAAGGACGTCTTGGTAGACCAATATACACAACAGAATAGTGAGGTTGACCAAAGGGTTGACATTGGAAACATTGAAGAAGCGGAGTCATCTCTTCGTGAAGGTCTCTGCTTGAATTATGAGGTTGGTCTTAGTCTTTTTTGGCACCAGTTTATGGTGGTGATGAACCTTTTATAAGTTCTGATGCATGTATATATACTTTCAATTCAAATGTGGTCTTATGCGTTTTTGCCTTCAGGCATGTATCATCATATCATACCTTACCGCCAGAATTAGGATTGTCTTTATGATATTAAGTAACAATACATGCAATTCTCTGTTACTTTATGAGCTTATTGTATGCTGCTGTGCAAGGGGGTGTACATAGTCAAGCTCAATTTAGCATATTCATTCAAAAATTTGGCTTGTCATTATCTAAAGGCTAACAAAATGCTGATGCTTAACTTGTTTAAAATCAATCAGCCTTAGTGAAGCCTTATTTTAACTCATCCTGAGCTTTAGGTAACATTAAATTGCTCCCAAGATAGTTTTATACTATTGGTATTACACTTTTTGAAAACGGCCTAGTGGTATTATATAGTCCTACCTAAGAATATTTATTGTTTCAACTAGCTATGCCTAGTGCATTTGCAATGAGATATTGGTTTATTTTTCAATTAGCTCACCCAAGCAAATGTACATAATCAACTAGATATTTTTAGGAAATATTTGGATAACATGACTAATTAAAAAAAATTCTTTATGTGATACAAACTTGAGGAAACAATAAAAGGAAATGCAAATACATCTATTGGCAGAAGAATATGTTAAACATAGATCATTCTCAAATTGGATTTATTGTAGAATTTAGTTGCAAAGGTTCAAAGTAGTGGACTATCTCAAGTTTCAACCAAAGGGGATCACTGTATTAACCTGCACTCTATACAGAAGAGAATGAATCTCAACTTCGTACATATGAAGACAATAGGAATATGTAGAAAATTATCAATTTTTTGCACATTAAAATTAAATTTTCTTTTTCGGCATAAGCACTAAAAGCTCTGAAAATACAAACTAAAATTTTATTTGCTTATTATCTGTTACGTGTTAATTGCTAGGGTAACTGTTTAAGTATCATTAACAGTTAGTTAAATAATATTTTGCATAGACGCATCTTATCCTGTATAATTCTTTTCAAACCTGAATTTCTGTAGTATACTTGAAGTGTTTGAAGCTCAATTTTTTTTATTCATTGTGCATATGGTTACTGTTATATGCTTGGTATCTTGGATTTCCATATTTATACAAATGTGTATATTTGTTGATGAAAGTGTTTTCCAGGGTCTTCTGATCTATAACAATGTCACTGTACCCTCTTCTCTAGGGGTTTCAATGTGTATTTAGACTGCATTTATGTTTTGTATGTCATTACTTTATACAGACCTACAATACAAAATTATTTTTTGGTACCAATTGAAGTTACATAAAAGAGTTTTTTTTTAATCTTGCAGGAAGCAAGAGCTTTGCTTGGCAGGCTGGAATATCAAAGAGGAAATGTAGAAGCTGCACTTCGTGTTTTTGATGGCATAGATCTTGCTTCAGTGGCTCCTAAGATAAGGTCCACGATAAATAAAAGAATGGAACACCACAAGAATCATACAAACTGGGATGCTCGGCCAATGTCCATACATGCAGTTGGCTTACTTGTTGAAGCAGTGTATTTAAAAGCAAGAGCATTGCAAGATCTGGGAAGGTTTAAAGGTGTGTCTTTTATTCTGAATCATTAGTTTCTGACTGATTTGAGCTGCTTTTATGCCATAAATACAATTTATTACATTATCATAAAGGTACTTCTATAAACAAGTTAGAAAATTTACAATCGTATAGGATGAATAATCCTTCCAATCTAAGTGGTGAACGTACCATGTGGAGGTTATATATTTATGACTGATTTTTGCCACCTAAAATGGTAGTTGTGCCATTTTAAGGTTTATTAGTATGAGTAAGGTTTGAACCCTTCAGAATGTCCATGAACCACATACTGCTAAATCTACTAGATCTAATTGTAGGCAATCACATGTTTAGTGCTGAGAGAGATGCATATTTGCATCTCTTGGGTTCTAGGAGGGTTGTACTATACATTTTGAGTTCCTTTTTGGACTATACAAACTGCTAAGTTTTGTTCTAAGGTAACTTTTATCTTGTTAGTTCATTTAATTCAACTGATTATGTATGCGCATAAAGTCCAATTCACTTTTCTTGACTAAAAGACTGTTGCATAACCCATCATGTCTTTATGTTTTGATCATTATGCATGTGTTATTCTAGGAGTGTGCTACTATTGTTGGAGTTTGAAAGAGACTCATAGGAAGTATGACATAACGCAAACTATGGTTCTAGATATTTGTTGCTGTGTGCATATTGCAACTTATTATAACATAGCTTTTCACTTGTGTATATCTCTATATTATTTCTTCAGCAGCATCTGAAGTGTGTTTCATCATACTGCTGCTGCACTTGTGCAGTATCTTTTAGAGAGCTCTTACTTTTGTTGCAAAATTTTGAAATGAGAACAGAGGATCCTTTTTCTAAGGAATGTTAATCTATTAGGGAAATTGGAGATAAGCACTAAGAGCGTGTGATCTATTATAACTAAATTTTTTTGTTTAGTTATAATTTTTGGTTTTGATAGACTATTTTTTAAGAATGTAACTTTGTTTGAAAGTATAATTGGGGTGTTGAATCTCCAAAATGAGCAGCTGACAAGCTTGGCCTTTGTGACTAAACATTTGATATTTTAACCTCTTTTGCATCCTCTCCTTATGATGTAAGAAATTCTGTTGTTGATGTGTAAAACCTGCTGAAACAAATATTAGCTATGTAACTTCTAACTTGAGTTTCTTGTATCTCAGATGTATTAGTTAGGCAGTATCTTTTTTGTTTCTGGTTTTTTTTTATCTATTTGCTCATTATGAATTGAGTGTGAAGTTAACGAATTTTCCAAGATATTTCTAATTTGTTGCAGAAGCTGCTCAATCATGCAACGTCATCCTGGACACTTTAGAATCTGCTTTAACTGATGGCTCTGCGGGGAACTTTCTTACTGATAGTAAGTTACAGGAGATAGTATGCAAGGCGGTCGAGTTACTTCCGGAGCTATGGAAACTGGCTGGGTTTTCCCATGAGGTCATCTTATCTTACCGGAGAGCCCTTCTTGGACACTGGAATCTTGATCCTGTCACCACAGCAAAGATACAAAAGGAATTTGCTATTTTTCTGCTTTATGGAGGCTTTGATGCAAGCCCTCCTAACCTTCGTTTTCAAATGGATGGCGCTTTTATTCCTAGGAACAATATAGAAGAGGCTGTTCTTCTATTAACTATTCTACTGAGAAAGTTTTCTCTGAAGAGAATTGAATGGGACCCATCTATTCTTCATCATCTGACTTTTGCGCTAGCCATATCAGGGCAGTTAGGTTCACTGGCCAATCAGGTAGAAGAACTACTACCTGGTGTCCTAGATAGGAAAACCCAATACTATACTCTTGCTTTGTGTTATTTGGCGGAAAATGATGATCTTACTGCTTTGAATCTACTGAGAAAACTGCTGAGTGCTTCAGAGGATCCAAATTGTGTGAAAGCATTGTTACTTGCTTCTAAAGTTTGTGGTGAGAATATTTCGTGTGCAGAAGATGGTGTTATGTTTGCTCGCAGGGCTCTCACCAACTTGCATGGTTGCTGTGGCCAAATTGAAAGTCTAGCTAATTGTTTACTTGGAATTTCTCTTTCAGCTCAGGCTAGGTCTTGTAGTTCTGACTCAGAGAGAGTTTTAAGGCAGTCTGAGGCACTTTACTTGCTTGAAAAAGCTGAAAAAGTGGTCCCTGGGAAAGATTATAGGATCTTATATAATCTAAGCTTGGAAACTGCTGAACAAAGAAAGTTGGATTCAGCTCTTCGTTATGCCAAACAGCTCATACAACTTGAAGCTGGATCAAATATTGAAGGATGGATTCTTTTAGCTCGAATATTGTCTGCACAGAAGCGGTTTGTTGATGCGGAAACTATTATTAATGCTGCTTTGGAACAAACAGGAAAATGGAATCACGGGGTATTGTTGAGGACTAAAGCTAAAATTCAAATTGCACAAGGGCAATTGAAGAATGCGATTGAGACATATACTCATCTTCTTGCAATAATTCAGTTGAAGACTAAAAGTTTTGGCTTTGGACTAGCAACATTGAAGGTAAAATAATCTTCTTCTAAAATGCTTTTATCAGCTGTCACAAAGGATTATTGTTCCTTTTTCTTTTGTTATATATTTATATGTATTATTCCTTTTTTTGTTATATATTTATATGTATTGGCTTCTGCAGTAACATAGTGTTACATAATACTTTCATGCCTAAGTTATAGATAGAATTAGTTATGTCTAAGGGCTATAAATGCATGAATTGTAATACTCATGGTAGTCAAGATTGCAATTTGGCCTGCAGGATCTCACAATATTATGATCCAATTTTACTTAAACAATCCAAATCCCAAGTAGGATCTTAGTTGGTCTAAGGCCAATCCTATGCTTACTCATTGTCCTATGTAGGATCTCGGTCTAAACAACCTTTACTAAATAGAATATTATATGTTAGACATTTTTAAAGATTGGCATTTACAATAACAAATATGTTTTATGGGCATGTCATATCATTTGAGAAAGTTTTCAATTATGTAATATTTTTTTCTAATTGCTTAGTAGATTAATCCTACTTAATTGTTGTCATTTTCTTCCATCTTATAATTATCATTCATCTTGTAGAAGTTGCTTGATGTGCAATGATAAAGCACTAAGAATTATATTGTATATTTTTATTTTTCATATATTTACCATAGGATTAATTTTATTTATGCTTTGTGGTGTTGAAATGTAGCGCTTAAAATGCTAATCTAATACCATAAAATGAAAGCGGCAGTAACTGTTATATATATTTTTTAAAAACTAGGATTAGGGCTATAAAATGCTTGAAAACTTAATAGGAAGCGACAACAAACGTCGATTAGCAAGAGGCAATAGCAGGGACGAGCAATAGTGAGTGGTGGCAACTCTTTGACTTTGGATTAGTGGTGCACACAAGTAAGATTTTTTAGCAGAGTGGAAGATGTGGTTGGAGGAGAGAGTGTTGATTGAAGCCTCCAATGAAGTAATCACTATCACTGACTAAATCATGACCCTAGTGGCAGAAAGAATTATATAATGGTTTAAATTAAAATTGTTATATTAAAAAAACTATTATATATCAACATTATAAATTTGTAAAAGTGTTATAACTTATATAACAGTGTTATAATAATTAATATATATTAGAGTTGTGTTATAACTGATATAACATTAATATATATGATTTCATATATTCTGTCTCTATTCTACTAAGCTTACAATTTTTTGTTTCCCGCCAAGATTCGAGTTTAACATTATATATATATATATATATATATATATGTTACCCTGCACACTCATCTACAGGCAATCCATGAGCACCTAATGTTAAATTTTTTCTTCAATTTTCACTTCATTTAGCCTAAACATTAAACTCTAAATCCTAAATCCGAAAAAATTTAACATTAGGTGCTCATAGATGGGTGTGCAGGGTAATGATGCTAAATTCGAATCTTGGCGGGAAATAAAAAAAGCTTAGTAGAATAAAGACGGAATATATGAAATTTAAGATAGGAGATGATGAGTTATTTGTAACTAAAAGATTTAAGTAACTAGGTTTATTTTTGTAAAAGGATGGCGAGGTTGATAGAAATGTTTTACATAGGATTGTTGAAATGGAGGAGGACGTTAGATGTTCTTTGCAATCAAACTCAATGACGTAGGATGATCCATATAGCCAACTCCATTTAGTGGGATAAAAACTTGATTGTTATGTTTGATAGTTGCTACAAAATTTTAACAGACATTAAACATCTCATGAGATAATATTAAAATATGAACTCAACACCTGAAATATAAAATAGTTAACAATTATAATAATTAAATATTAATAAAAGTGTTTTTTTACAAATTAATATAACTTATATTTTTAAAAAAATATGAAACCGTATTGGCATGACGTGATATGATACCAAAAACATATAGTTATATAGTTTTGGTCCGGAGCCGAAACTTTGGCATTGCTGGAAATTTTAAACCTTGATAAAATTTCAAGAGTCGATGCTGAACCTTGATCTATTTATTTTGCTCTGCAATCTCTCACAATTTTTTTTATCTAATCTCACATACTTCAAAATCTTACAATGTCTTGAATTTGAGGAGTCAAGGAACTATATCGAGACATTTTAATATTTTCACTAATTTCTAATATCTCTTTCTTGACAACCATAATCTGGTTGTCATCCCTTTGAAGATCAGTTCAGAGCCTTGAGTCTTCATGCCACTGCACCAGTATTTTTTTTTGCTTTTTACTCAGGTTTATCTCTTCCATAAGAGAGTTTTTATAATTCATCTGAATAAATTCAACTTAGATAGTATCTACACTCTAGCTTGAGTGGGAGTGTTAAAAATATTAGATGTAACCTAGTTTAAGCTATGCCTAAGTTTGAGAAAAATTTAGTATTTCTAAGGGTTATAAATACATAAGTTGCAATTCCATGCATAAATAATGTAATATTTTATCCCTCTCAATTCAGATATATCTGGAAATATTACTTCTCAGATTACTATTTGCAGGGTGGAAAAATTGATAGAAGTTTGGAAATTCAGACTTGGTATGATCTTACTAATGTCTACATAAGCATGTTACAATGGAGGGATGCTGAAGTTTGCTTAAAAAATTTCAAAGCTATTGATCCTTATTCTGCTTTAGCATGGCATGCAACAGGTATCCATGTTTGTCAACTGTTTTATCTTTTTCCAAGCTATACATTTTATTTACTGCCGCTCTGCAATAATCACCTGCTTTCTAGTTTTAGTTTCTATTTTTTTCTCTTAATTTTATTTTGTTAATTAGAATTTAATTAGATGATTGTTTCTGAAAGACTCTTTTTACTTAGTGTCAGTGGACCTTCCGGCTGTTTAATTATCCTGAATTTGTCATTTTCTTCAGCTTAAACTAGTTAGTTTTCAACATAATTTGCTAAAGCTGATTATTGTAACTGCCATGATTGCCTTGAGATTGGAGTGCTTTGTTCCTAGATATCTTTCAATTCATAGGCTATTTGCTGATTCATCTAAAGAGAAGAATTTAGCAGTACAAATTTACTAAACAAGAAGATGCCAATATCTAACTAGAACTTTGGATAAAGTAGTTCTGTGTTCAAATTCCCCTCGAGGAATTCATGTAGTGACTCATTTACTATGGTTCTATAGTTTACAATGAGCCTGACTTGTTGCCATTGATTATTTATAATTCATCGTGATGAGTAACACATTTTTGGTTTTGTGCCTCTCGTATCTCATCCTTCCTATATTATTTTGTTGCAAGATCTCATAGATTCCATTAGGACCTACTTACTCTATAGTCTCATTGCATTGAGACAGTTTCTTGTTTGATCTAGCTGGTGTAACAACAGGATATGTTATAGTAAGTATTTGGAGTAGCATTATTGTTAATGATCAGATTGTAATTGTATAAATTGGTTGGTTTTGCATTTCTTTTAGGCGCATATGAAAGACAAATGGTTCACATTTCTTGCAAAGACTCCAACACCATTGAATTTTGAAATTTTCTCATGTATTCTTTAGTCCCTTATTAACCTTCCCCGCTTAGTTCTCCCTGTCCTATTTCACCTTTGAGGACATCAATTGATATACTGGGATTCTTGTAGTTAGGTATGCTTAGAGTTGTCAAACGGGTCAACCCATGGCAGGGCGGGCCACTAGAAATCCGTCATATGGTGGGGCGGGACGGGCCGACCCACCAACTTGGTGGGTTGGGAAATCTTTAACCCAACCCAACTCAAGGCGGGTTGCGTGTTAGGCGGGTCAATCCACGGACTTGTCAAAAAATTAAAAATTTTAAGTTTGGATAATATTAAATTGATAAAGTTGAAATTTTTAAAGTTGAATTGCGGTTTAGATAAGTCAAACTCACTAGTCTATTGAATTTTCTATTTTAATTTTAAATTTTGAAGGAAAAAAATAAGTTTTCTCAACCCGCAGGCCAACCCAAGCCCGCCACGGGCCGACTCACGGGGGTCGTGGGCCTAGGCGAGCTGACCCATCTGAACCCACCTTAAAATAGATTGATAAAATTTCAACTCAATCCATTTAAATTGTTTGGCGAGACGGGTCAACTCAACGGGCCTAACCCAAATTGACAACTATAAGGTATGCTAACCTCATATCATCATTGGATTTTTATTTTTTTAGAGAAGATTACTTGTGGAAAATTTTTTGTTTGCTTGCCGTTGATGGTTTGTTTAATTGTTGTAACCATCAAATGCATACGTGATCCACCGACTATCAATATACTAGTCGTGTAAAGATTCTTTTTCTATTCTCTCTTATATTTCGAATGCTTTTTGTTTGTGTAAATTTCCACTCAATTTTAATTCTACATGTTAAACTCTATTGATTTCAGGACAGTTATATGAAGCAAAAGGCCTCCTTAAAGAAGCTCAAGGAGCATATGCTAAAGCCTTGGACATAGAACCAGGCCATGTCCCTAGCTTGGTCTCCACTGCGATTGTCCTTAGAGATCTTAGTGACACTTCATTGGCCGTTATCAAAGGCTTCCTGACTGATGCACTTCGACTTGACCATGCTAACCATATTGCTTGGTTCAATCTTGGTCTAATTTATAAAGCTGAAAATCCAAGGTTGGCACTTGAAGCTTCTGAGTGTTTTCAGGCTGCCACTCTTCTTGAAGAGACTGCACCAGTTGAACCTTTCAGATGACGTCTTCCATAACAATCAAACTCTGTAAGTTATCGTGAATCTACAACTATTTTAGTGTTTTGTGGTATCAGGTCCTACTGCTTTGTGTCTTTAGGTTGCTTAAATCATTTAAGTGCATAGAATTAGAAATGATAAAAATTCTCATGCATGTATTTCTTGGATCATAGAAGCCACCTGTTATGACCTAACTTTCAATATATGCGATGTGACCTGCCAAAAGGACCCTCGCATTATTATAGAAGGTCTTATATATAGGCCTTACGAAAAGGTGCCTCTGATGTGCATTGTCATATGTTAGCTTCCTGTCTCATTAGTCACGAGAATTCACTTTCTAAAATTTAGGTTATTTTGTCAAACAATGAAATGAATACTCAAACTTGTTTCTTGAAAATATGCTCTTCTGAGATTTAAGTTTAGACATTGATTGAATGCTCAAACCCTTAACTTATATTCAGCCTTCACCTTTCATATGAATTCAGTCTTGTTTCTTGCGTGTATGATTTCCTAACATCAGCTTTCTTCTTCGCAATTGACTGCAAGCAAATGTGAAGTGAATATTTTACTGATTTTATTTTATTTTTCATTTTGTGTGATTTGCGACTGAAACCCTTTATTTGGAGCTTTTTTTTTTTGTCACTAGTATCCATGCTCCTCATCTATTATTATGCTAAATCATAGGAATTTATGAAGGTCAGAGGTATCTTGATTCTGTCGTATCACGATTTAACAAGCCACCTATCAAATAGTAAGTAAGAAGTCAAGACATCCTTAAAAGTGTCCTTGTTTGATACTTTCTGCATTCCTCACCCGTCAAAGGATATCGTGGTACATCTAGAATTCAGACATCAATTGTAGCTATATTTTGTTATGAAATTTCTTCTAGCTTTGATCAAAAGAGAGAAAGAGAGTCTTGACCGAGCAAAGGACAATTTGACAGAGAGAGGCCAATTTTAACTAGTGAAATCCAATATTTTTCTGAAAGGCACACATGAAATTCAACACTAACAGGTACACCATACTTTGTAATTCATCAACTGATGCCTTCCATCCAACATTCTAAAAATATTCTTGCACTCGCCAAAACATGTCTAAACTTTTAAAAATATTTTTATTAACTTCTAGTGGTCAAAACCAAGAAGGGAATGAATACATTCCTGCAACCACTACGAATACAATGTTGGTCACGTATTGTCATTTTTGACTATTGAAGACCATGAATACGTTTTTTTGGAAGATGTTTCCTCAAAAACACCTTTATGACCTGAGTAGTCAAATCAAGAAGGGCATAAATGTGTTCCGTTGATCAAAATTAAAAGTAAGGGCATGAATGGATTTCTAGGATCACTATGAATGTAATGGCGGTCTTATATTGTCATCTTCACCATGGGAAAGCCATTAATTTTTTTTTTAAAAACACCTAGTTGTGGTCAAAATTAAGGACATGAATAGATTTCTACGAACATATTGGATGATATGGTTTTTTTTTTTGTATTTTCATTTTGACTACTAGAGGTCATCGTGGTATGTATTGTTCTTCTATAGAAGACCATCAAATTTATTATTATTTTTCAAAAACAACTAGCCTTCTATTGGTCAAAGTGACACTACGAGACCCTCATTATATTCAGGGTGCTCCTATGAATATACTTATGCTTTTATTTTTTTGTTCTATGAAGGTGGTTTTGTTAAAACATCACCAATTGTGCTTTGAGGAATCCTTCTTAATTGTGACTACTTGAACACCAAAGTTTTTTTCCCAAGAACACTTTCAGTGATCAATTCAGACTAGTATTGCATTTACGATACTCTTAGGAATCTACTCATGCTCTCAATTGAGACTACTATTTTGACCACCAGAAAGTGTTTTTGATTGTTTTTGGCCACTTTAGACGAGTGCAATGTCATTTTGGAATCTCTACTAAGTGGACTCTTTGGTAAAATTAAAATAACTTGAAGTGCGTCCTTTGGTAAAATGCCCAATGAAATTCCGAGCACAAAGGAAATTCGACAATCTTGCAGCCTTGAGAAGATAAAATATGGGTGCGTACATATTGATCAAATAAAAATCTACTAGCAAATCCAAATTCTCCCCTAAATTCTCATCCAAGCACACTTGTGTAGCAAATTTAGTCATACGACCTGTCAATTCAAGATTACAGTAAGTTTTGGAGGTAAGAATAGATGTAAAGTATTCAGTGTGCTTATGTATGAACCTTTAGCGCCAAGGTGACAATTTGACCATAGTGAAACTCCGGAAGCATTCTAAAAGAAGATAAAGCCCTAGGGTACATTTCAACAATATTGAATTCGTCAGGTCAATGTAATTCTCCCTTTACGCCTAGATGGGATAACTCACGATTTTCCACTGCAAGACCATGTAGAAATTTCGGAGGTAGGACAATATTCTGGGTGCTAATCTTTGTTTTGGTGGTTTCTAGTTTTTATTCGATTCTTGTTTCCGTAAATTATGTGTTTGTATGATAGTCAATAGCCTGAGACAGTATATCTAACCTAGGCAAAGGCTTTTGAGCATATATAACATTTTAGATTCGCTCTCGACCAGGTATTTTACTTCATGTGCAACTGTAATCACTGATATTGTTCAGTTTATCTTTCCGTCCACCATTAATTTCGTAATCCTGTTTAACGTTGTTGTTCAGTTACCCGTCTCAATTTTTTTACATTGGAATGCTAGTGACCATGTTCATGGTTGAGGTAACCGAGAAACCGAATCGATCAAAATAAAGCTCAAACTTCTATTGTAGAAGTATTTTGCGAATCAATTCGGCATTGTAGAAAGATACTGAATTGAAATACCTTTTTTTCCCTCAAAACATCTTATCCTGAGGCAGGTCTTAGTAAGGCATGGAATTTTTTTATCGGTCTCACAACACGCCAACCGGCTATTTGGCACGGGACCGAGCTTTGCTAATGGAATACCTAGTCATAAGCGGATGATCGTTATTCACTCCACTCTCTAACTTGCTGATTGTTTTTGTTTTTTGACAGGAAACCAAGCTGCGGCTGTCTCCTCTAGTTGGGCTATTTTCGTTGTAATACGACAGCCTTCTATCCGACGAATGTAAAGCATACTTAGTCGTAAGCAGATTCAGGGGAGACTCGAGTGGTTTAACGATATGGCCAATGCCAGAAACTTATTGATCGCAAGTGGTGAAACTGGACTGTGCCTCCCTGGCCGAATTGAATTTAGGCGAAGAACAACGACATTGTTAATTGTTTTCCAATGATCTTTTTCAAAGGACTTTGATGGTCAGTTCCATTTACCCAACCAGCTTTTGTTCTTCGGAATGACTGTTCTTGTGTTTATCAATGTCGATAGTTTATACCTACTTGTCTATGCTTGTCGGAAAACATGAAACAAAAAAGCTCATGGAGAATGAGAATAGGCTAATAAGATGTGTTTCATCAGCGTGTGCTATGCATTGGCCATCGTTTTACTGATCATTTCTTTGGTAAAGACTTCTCACTTGTCAAGGAAAGAGATGCTTCAAAAGACAGATATAGAAGGTAAAATTATTATTGTGTAATTTAAAAATTAAAGATTAAATCGTCAAAATCTTTTGCAATATAGAATATAGAATAAGATTGTATATTAGATTCAATGTGGTTTGATTTTTTCTTTTATGCATCGAATTGCATTTGAATACTAATTTTGCTAACAAATATAAATTTATTAACGAACATTTAATTCATTTATAGCCTTACATGAAATTGAAAAAAATGGGATGAGAGATTGAGCAAATTGAGCTAGGCAAATCAAACAAGATGAGTCAAATAAATTGAACAAAATGATCATACAATATGTTATGCAAGATAGTTTAATGAATATTTTCATTTTAACAAAAGATGAAATTCATCATTCTAACAATCTCACACAATCGATCTCACGATCATCTATAAAGAGGTAAATTAAAAAATTACAGTTGACCACAACAAAAAAAGATATTGCCTCAGCTTTATCGAAATTCGTTCACTTTGCAAGTTTGTCCTATAGTAATCAACTCAACTATACCTCAAAAATAATTAATAAATATTTCCACAATCTTTACAAAATAAATACACAAATTAAAAAAATGAGATACATACCAAACTAGCAATATAAATATTATTATATTTTTACATTATAAACTCAATTTTAAAAAATATATATTTATATTTCATTTGTAAGAATAACTATTTAATCCTCCATCATAACATTTGAACAACTAATGATATTGAGAAATCATGTCAAAAATCATCTCAATTGCTAAATTTACTTGATGGACTAAATGTAAAATAAGACCGTCCACCTTTGAGAATTAATCGATATAAACTGAATACCTGGTATTAAAAAAAAAAAAAAAAAAGACGACGTGCAAGAAATGCTGAAGGCAAAGTTAGCAGGTAAATGTTCCAGTCACATATAACAGACTCATTTCCATGTCCCTCATTTGAGTAGAAAGTCAGCATATTGGTATAATAACTAACAACCTCCGATGTCTTTATCAAGTTCTACTTCGGTAAAATCTTCATATACTATGAAGATCAGTTTTAAAGTGAAGAATCCCTGTCATGACTGGTTTGATCCGTGGAACCGTGCTGTATACTTATCGTACGCGAAGAAGCCGGCTGTGACAGTCCGTTCACCGTAAGTTCGGCCGTGCAATGAATGTGCAGCCGTGCAAGCAGCTTCTTTCCTTAGGAACTCCACAAATATACTGCCTGGTTCGAATACAAACTCGTCGCTATCCTGTTTCTCACTCTTTTCATCCTCAGCTCCTTTGTACTACTACTACTGCTCTGGAGTCCATTCGATCAATGGAGGAAATTTTTCTTCTTCCATCTGCTGCATTTACTGTTAATTCTGCAGATTCAGTGACAGTAACATTCCGGCAAGCACTATTTTCAATCTCGGCATCTACCATCTCTAGCTTCGGCGATGATGAACCTGGAATTGGGCCAGTCTGTTCTTCATTCATACTTGTGTCCTTGTCAGACTCCTGCAGTTGGCCAATTTCAGCAATCTGTTGTGTCTCTATTGCAAAAGAACCATCGATTCCCCGCGCATCTTCAACGCTACCGTTGCGCATATCTCCTGCACTTTCAATGTCTCCTTCAGGCATTAGACCTTGAGTGTGTTGATGCTGATCGCTTGGACCCTCCATTCTGCATTCTATCTCGACGGAATCTTCGTTATTACACGTTTCAGAAGCTCCAGCAACAGCTACTTGGTTGTTGTTGTTGTATCTTACAATGTTGACTTCTTTTACAGTTCCAAACCTGCAATTCAAAAACTAATCCATCATGATGCTTTCGACGTTGAGAATAATGACCGACACGCAAGTATACAGACCTCGTGCACTCCAAACGTACATCATCTAACACTTCCTCCAGTTCGGATTCAGAAAGCAGCATAAACTCCTCCTCGTTGAACTTCTCAAAAATAGGTCT
The DNA here is from genome assembly GCF_044706935.1 of Curcuma longa. Lineage (NCBI taxonomy): Eukaryota > Viridiplantae > Streptophyta > Magnoliopsida > Zingiberales > Zingiberaceae > Curcuma > Curcuma longa. The sequence goes on from NW_027432841.1 coordinate 43,473, forward strand.
TAGTAAGAGGTAACTCAAGAAATTAAGATGGGGCATTGTAAACCCCGATCATGTCACTAATGATAGTTCTATCTTTACACAGTCGAAAACATACCACATTTTTTAAATGAAGGACTTTAGTCGATGGGGCAAGTAGTGGCTCGGCATGCGCAGGAATATCGTAACATGGAGCACTCTCAGTTTTTTCCTGAAAACCATTATAGTGGCAGGTCGCAGGTCAGATAGATATCTCATTAACCTAACTTATGTGAAACAGATGACTTCGGAAACAAAAGTACCTCGACCTGGAAATCAGGAAGAGCTTGCACTACAGTTAGAATACGCCCACCAAGCTTCATCCCATTTAGCCCAGAGCATGCCTTTAAAGTAACTGCATGGTCTTCATACTGTCGCACCAAATTTCAGTATCAGCCACTTCAGTGGTGTCAAAAGCATGAGTCACAAATTTGTACCTCGAGAAAAGCACACGGTCCATCAAGTTTCTTCTCGAACCCAAAGCGATATGATTTAAGATCCCCATATGCACCAACAATCTCTTTAAGCTAAAAGGATAGCTCAACAGTTAATGTGACTGAACTGAAGTTGCACAACCGTGGAAGATCACAATCTATGTTAGAAATTTTTAGTCTATTTTAAAAAATAATTTAGATAAACTTACAAGACTAGATGAGATATCCTCAGAAATTCCTCCTATGAAGATCTGGAATACAAAATAGAATATAACCAGCATTAGATGTTGAGCACATCCAACTATAAATGCCATACTCAGAGATATCAACCATTTCAACTTTTTAGATAATTAACTGGTTCATTTTGTGTAAAATTCATTTAAAAAATGGGTCATCATCGTGAAACCATATTTATCCCAATTATTTGGGGTTAGACAATATGGATGCTATCTCACCCGTGAGTCTATGTAGGAGGCTATATAACCAAACATATATATATATATATATATATATATATATATGTTTTTTAAAATTATCTTAGCTAGCCTTTCTTTAATCTCCCTTAACACCTTACACCTACCACTCTTATAAATTCAACTCATGTACTAACAAGATCTATTGGCCCATCACCTTTGAACATATCTATCTCAATTTATTTTTTCTCATTTTCTTAACTATTGAAGCAAGTCTAATTATTCCTAGACAACAATATTTTTTCTCTTATCTTTTTTACCCCACACTCCCGTTAACATTCTTATTGCTTCTACATTATTCTTTTGTACATGTTGTTCCCTGATAGTTCAACATTTTTGATCCACAAAGTAGGATGGATCATATCGCAATCTTATGAAAATTTTCTTTTCGACCAACGGTTCGCACGATGAAAACACAAGTATACCTCTCCATTTCAAGCACCAACTCTTTAACCAATTGATATCTTCAAAAGTTGATTCATGTAAGATAATGAATATGTTTGGGTGTTTGAGTTCACAATGGTCGATCTTAAAGAACTTAATAACAACAAATTGGGGGGTTTCATGTCAATTTACATATATTACATACCTTTTACATCCTAAAAATTGAAAAATAAAATGACTACCATTAAACAGATCATTTGCATATAAAATTAGGAAAGCATCTTCGGAATGAATATATTTAAATTGAAACTTTAAACATATACACTGGAACAACACAGACAAACTAGGTATTTATATGTATGATACGAAAATAAGTTCTTCCTAGAAGAATCATCTATCCTTTAATGTCGATCATTTTTATTTTCTTTATCTAAAGGTGATGGTTGAACAACTAACAAACCTCCTTATAATGGACTGTTAAAGAATAGGGATCTCAAGATAATTGAATGCATTGTAACCTATTTAAGCCCACTTTGCTAATAGCTTTGACCAATGTGTAGGAAAAGATAAGATGGCTTAAAAGTGAAATTCAAAATCATAGCTAAAGCTGTCCATGTTCAATTGGCATACCATATGAAGTATATATTCTTTATTAGTCAATAAATCAAGCATAAATATATGGGATGGAGCATGATCCTTAGAGATAGTTAGAAAAGCATGACCATTAAAAGTACCTAGGAAAACTAAAATAAAATGTTCATGTACTATGGTCTTGTACAACTCAACCACACTTTAGGTGTTTAAGAGATGTGCTTGACAAAATAAGCAGTCTTTCATGAACTATTTAACTAACAGAGTGAAGACGAGCCTTATAAGAAGAATGAGAAAAAGCTCTAGTTAGCACTTCCACTTGCTCCACTAACAGCTCCTTGGTGATTTCATAGACACACTTGATGGACATGAGCCTACTTCCAACTTGTGAATGATGTTTTATTTTCCATACCCTAACAAAATTTTGTTAGTAACTTGATAGTTTAGGTGTATACCTTTATTCACATTGATATAACCAACTTTATATGAAATCAAGAATTATAATAATTTAACAGCATGCAAGTTAAACACAAGTAGTAAATGGTAATGATCATGATGAAATGACTAAACAGAATAAAAATAATCATGCGCATCAGGAAAGTTAATGAGCTAAAGGCATGCAAACAGCACATGTGGCCCTGAACTCCATGTACAGATGAGAGACATACTAGCAGTTTTGCTGTACAATGAAGGACCAATTACATCAGATGTAATATGTTTCCTTCGCAATACGCAATATTGTTAATCAAGCTACAACAACTAGACAAAAGCAAAGTCATAAATAGCCTGTAAATTGAAGAACAAAGCTAATGGGCATGCACCTTGTGGGGTGAATCCCTCACAATGTCAGACACCACCCTTATCTCTTCCTGCTGTTTCTCTGGAGCGCCAGTCTGCATGAAAATAGGAACTGTCTGAAAACCTGCTAAAGAATATCAACCTTAATATAAATCAAAATGCACATTGAACCCATAAAGATTCTAAACAAGAAGCATTAATAATTCACAAGAACCAGAAAAAAGGAAAAAAGTTTAGTCACATGCAAACCTGCACATGCATTATACATATCAATCCATTGAAAAGGATTGCTTGGTGATGGCCCCATGCAGAAAAATAGCTACTAGTTTTAAGTACAATCAGTGACATGCCATCACAATGATTAGGTATTTTCACAACCGATGAAAAGTAACAGGTATATTTTCACAAATGAAAAGATTTTGTATGGAATATAAACGCAATAAATTGCCATCCCTGTTAAAGAATGAAATATCTACCAGGGTATATGGAGACACATACTAACATCTTTTACATTCTTAAATTTTTTATTGTACTGAGGCATAAAACACAAGGTTGATCAATATTATACTGTAATACTAGTCCATATGATTGTGACATGGGTAATAATCCCAGCTCCTAAACTCGTGTATGAATGGATAATATGATCCATCTGATAGAAGGAGAATGGACAGAACTGTTCACATAGATGCAAGCACAGAAATGGAAAACTGAGATTTTGGTTGCTCATATTAGGTTGACAATCCTACTTTAAGATGTCCCATAAAAAAAAAAGAAAATCCCTTATATCTATAGAAACTTCAACACATGAACCTTAATGAGAGTTCTACTATCCTAGAAATTTTAAGATCAAAGTTAAAGGCACTACACATCCCATACATACATCAGGTTAATGTCAGTACTGGTAAAGATGAAAGTATGGTAAATGACAAGCTGAAATTAGTTTAAGTTGAATAAATGGATGGAAAGCACAGAAAAATTTGTATAAAAACATAAATAAAATCTGATACTTCTTCACTTTGTTTTTTCTTTTTTGGGTCAAATGATACTTCTTTACTTTGTAATGCATGAAGTTCTAACTGAGAGCTGAGAGTATCTACACACAACAAATAATGGCTATGTATAGATGGTTAATCAAACTATCAAAGCTGATTTTTCATTTTACAATCATTAATGCATGAAGTTATCTAAAATAGCTAAAAAAGAAGGAATTTTACAAATACATCTAGCTAAACATAGATGGTTAACTGAAGTAGATCTAGATAAGTATAATTAATCATAGAAAAATACAACTTCCTTGGGAAAATAGAAGATTAACTAACTAATATCCTGCTCATCTTATGCTACTAGTCAGACAACAAGACCAAAAATTCTAAAATGCTTAAGGTAATATATGAATCAGCATAGCATTATCCCGCAGCATCCTTCTCTAACCTAAGTTAGAAGACTCACTGGTATTTCTCATGTCTTAGGCTTACAAAACTTGCTTCACCTTCCCCTCATATTATACTTGTGATAACTTGCATTTGTATTACCTCTTATTGTTTTGATAGATCACATTCACATAAGGGAATCTTTATAAACCTACTCATAACAAGGTACTATATATTCGATAATGGACACCAAAAGGTAATTAGACACTAGGATTATCATTATGTTCCAGATGGGATGACAGAGAAATGGCATTTCCACAATTTAAAAGTAACTGACAGAAATTAGTAAGATGAGTTTAGCATTTCAACATTTCTCAGAGAAGTACGTGTCCACTGGATGAACTATGCATACCTTAATAAACTGGAAACTTGATCAGGGATTTCCACAGAAGAAAAAAGGAAATAAAAAAAAAATTATGTGAGCATCAAAAATTAACTTCACAAGTTCACTCTTGGGACAGGCCCTTGCATGATCTAGTCCTTTTAAAGATTTTGGGTGAATATGATTTTTCACACTTGGTTCATCCGCATTAATATCCCGAAGATAAGTTAAGAACTAGGCAGGGAAAGAGAGGAAGTGAGATGGAATTCCTTTGGATAGGAATGACAACGTATTTAACCCAGAAGACATACATATATTTTACTTTCCTAACTGGCATGATGACAAGAACAAGTAATAGAATTGACTCTGACAGAAAAATCCCCTTAGTAGATGCATTGTGATACCTTCCAAGCACAATGAGTCCTAAACACACACCTTGTGTCAGGGTCTTCCATAAAAGGATGTCTAATGTGTGAGCGCGAGTATAATGTATACATGACAGACCCAAGGTAGCATGGCAAGCTGCACTTGGTATAAAGTGCTATACAACAAGTATCAAGAACAATTTTCTCAAATTTTCCATTAAATGATTACTGCTGTCAACAAAGAAGAGAACAATATCAAGTATATATTGTCAACATAGTTCAAGAAAATGCACTCATCTTCTAGTAATTAGCAACCTAAAAGAGAATATGAATAAATTCATATAGAAGTTGAGCTAAAGAAATATAACACAAGTTTGAAATCCAACTCATGAATAGTCATATGAATATATTTCTGCATAAAAACACCAAAATTATATGCTGAGATAAAATGTCTGAACTTAGAAAAAATATATATATATAACGAAAAGGAGAAGATAAATAGAAAGCATATACTGAGATACCAAAAGGCCAGAACTTAGAAAAAGACATACATATATGAAAAGGAGAGTATAATCTTTGCATTATAAATAACTTGCATTATTTAGTGAGACAAATTATAACAAAAATATATCTTTGCGAGAAGCAACAATGAAAAATAAAAATGGAGAAAATCAAACAAGCTGTATCACTTTTGATACACTTGCAATAATCATATCAAAATGTTGAGAACCATAATAGAATCTGATACTATAATTGCAAGTAGTGGACAAGTTTAGTTCTCCTGAACCAGGTCGTGATGCCTTGGATTGTATAACCTCAGTTCTGCAGAAGGGCCACATATTCGTTGATAGTTCACTAAATATCATTTTGATAACTTCCCATAAATTTAAGGCAAATACCGCAGAATGATTCACCAAGAAAGGACTCTATTAAAAGTTAATCACCAGAAATCAGTTGAGTATAAGCAGTACATCTTGCACGACACCTGGAATCAGCTTTATAAAGTCCTCGCTTTGTCACGATCATGAATGTGAATTATGATACACCCAATAAAATTACCCTATTTAAAAGAGATTTCAATGTGATAGTCAGACAATGTTCGATTGGAGAAAACAATTACCACTCCTATTGCAAACCCAAAAGCACAAATAGGGAAAAAATTGCTAATAGGAACCTCAAAAACAATTGACAGTAATGTCTCAAGATGAAAGAACTTTGTAAAAACCAAATAATCCTGATTCCAAAGATTCAAGGACTATACAGTCTGGTAGATTTAATGCTAGTCCCCTAGAACTTTAGGGATGTTAAATTGAATTTAACTTGTGAACACCATCAACTATTTCTCAGTTAAAATCAGATACAATTAAAGCTCAAACAATGAACTAATACCACATATGCAAGTACCCAAAAGAAAAATAATGAAGTACAATTGCAAATCTGATTATTTATACACTAATCAGATGCATCAATTGCTATAATCAGTATTGGAAATTAATCACATAAAAGTGAGGCCTCATTTGATTAGCAGAGAGAGCATTCCTGTATTTCAACACATTTGGAATCATGGAAAAGAATGGCAATAATGAAATTGGAATTGAATGAATTTTTACATGATTTTCAATATTATGGTAATGGGACTATGAGGAAGAATCAATCTAGCGGAATGAATAACCATAGTGGTCGGTGTCATGTCTTTCACTGGTGATAAAATATTAACATTCTTTGGCATATGAATGGTTACGAAACAAAAATACAGTATTCAACAAGTCCCCAATCCCTATTCATTATTTTTATTTATTACAGAAAATAAATAATGATACAGAAAGAAAGCACCCTTCAACATCCAGATTAAAAAAGAAACAAGTTAACAATAAAGACACCAAGAAAGTCAGATTGAGAAGCTATATTCTGGTGCAAGCAAAAGGAACACACAAACACTTTTTAATGAACAAAATGAATTCAACAAACACTAGGTGGCACAAAGTTACTTAGTGAACCACTAACAGGAAGTAACTACCAATTAAGCATTAGATGCATCATATAGTTGATATGAAAAACTATCAGAATGAGAAAGAACCAAACACGTGCAAGTAAATCATAGGTATGCAGATGACCAGTACACTGTTATGATTGGCATTTGATGCATCTAGGAAAACATGACAACCTAAAACCTTTGAATCCCTTGAAGGACATGAGTAAAAGGTTCATGAACACTCCCTTCACCACTCTCCACCATGTCAGTGTGCCCTCCCTCAAACAACTATAACTCAGGTGCTTCTCTGATTGGAGCACCCTCAAATATGGACCTTTATTGGTTCAGTGAAATATAATAGACTTAGCTAAATGATAAAGTCATAAATTATATTTGTTTAAATCAAGCATCAGAAAGTGTACAAGAGCAAATTCTATAACAGGTGTGGTATTGATCATATGTTTGCTGGAGACTGCTCAAAATAATCTGAGGCAGTTATAGAGAGGCCACTTTGTTACATTCTTCTACAGTGTATGGTCATTCTGTTTTGACTGACAAGGATGACACTGGAACAGTGTTGACACTAGAAAAATTTAGCTGAGCATTTGCAATCTAGAATTTACAGTTTTGTCTCCACCTGTTCTAAGTGACACCATGCAAGGAAGATTTCCAGTAACATTAGACCACAACAGGAAATTGGTTGGTCAGAAACAGGATGAATGGAAAAACAAAATTTAGATTCAGATCAAGATCTGTATGATATAGAGTAAGGAGGAAGGAGAAGAAGGCACACGAGGGAAAGGAGCACAGCAGCTGCACCAATATGACAGAGGTGCTGAACCAAGCCAAAGAGATGGAGTTTGAACAAAAACCAGAGAGGCAAATGTGGATCCATGAACCCTCACCATAACTGATCATTTAAGGTAATCAAGATTTGGGAATTTAATTAATTGAGGGCACAACTCCAAATCATTTTTGGATTAATCAAGAGTAACTTCATTAATTTATCAATGAGTATAATATAGGTCATGAGTAATTTTGATCAATTGGAGATTCAAGAGAATTGGTAGATTTTTAGATCATCAATAATAATTAATTAAAATTAATATAATTTTCTGTCTTAACATTGTTTTTCAAGTTTGACACCATTATGTAACAGTATGTTATTGATAATCTGACACTATGGACTAACAATAATCTAATATCATCAGTTATATACTTAAAATATTCTTATATTATATAATTTGATATTATATGATATTAGAATAAATTAAATAAGTATCTGCTCCGGTATCATGCCAATCATTAGTTATTAAAAATTAACCAAGTTTCAACATATTTCTAATATTATAACAGATTATATAATTATTGGAATAATCTTTTTCATATAGTATCTGTATAATTATAATATTACATAATCTGATAATTTGATATTATTAATTATATAGCTACTCGAAGGCATTCTGATGTTATTGATGTCATATAATCTGATCTGATATGAGATACCATATAATTCAATATTATATTATAAACTTATAATAATCCCATATTATAATTAACTTTTAGAAATTAAGGGAAAAGTGTTATTAAGAGGAGAATAAGAGATTAGATAATAATTTCTAAAAAATCAATTTAGTTTCATATCTAGAAGACCAACTACTATAGATGTTGCTGCTGTTTATTCAGTAAATGTTATTTATTTAATAGGACAACAAATGAGAATATAGGAAAAAAAGATTTCATATGATATTTATTAATTTCATATTAATTTCATAAAAGATTATGATGTAATTCTAGACAACTATTTTGGTGAGTCTTGTAAAAGAAAGAATATCTGTTAATTATATTAATGTGATAAAAGATATGGATGATGATTGCATCGCTAGTGCTTGAGCTATAGGTTTATAACAACTCTAAGTTTTATCTTTCCTCAAGGGTGAATTAGATTAAATAGATAAGTGTATAATTAGATTAAATTCAAGTTTGAATCAAAGAGAAAAACTTTAAAGACTAAAAGTTTAAGAGAAATAGAACTAAAATTGAATATATGAAACGTAGTTTTAGGGGAAAAATAGCAAGAATATTAAGTCATTAATAAGATAAAATATGAATGGTCAATAATGATAGGATCATAGGAGCTCTTTGAGTCTTTTCTGATCATTGTAATCCCTTAAACTAAAAAGGAACCTTTTACAAGCTTGTGGTACAATATGCCATTCTTTATGTATTAGAGAGTTTGACTCGTAGGAAAATCTAATAAATTGATGCAGTAGAGATAAGAATGCTTAGAAAAATGTGTGGAATTCTGAAAACCATATAGAATATCCAAGAGCAATTAGGTAACTAGAAAATAGGTTGAGATGATAGGGGCATTGTTCTAATATAACCAATAGATTATGTAACTAGAAGAGTTGAAACTATTAGAATAAATGATATAAAAGGGGAGATCAAAGGAAAAAGTAGCTAAAGCAATTTATTTAATTGAATGTACTAGTAATATAGCATTGCACACACCTTAGTGAAGGGATAAAATTCATATAGTTGTAGCTGACCATAAATAGTTGGGATAATCACGATTTAAAAATCTAGTTATGTTAGCACCTAAAATGAAAAAGACAATTATTCTAAGGACTAGATTCTGATGTACATAAATAAAATTGTTATGGCAATAGAACCATTATGAATTATGGTGCACAAGGGTAACCAAACATGAAGCTGCATATAGTTAGCGAAACCAAGTTAGAGATCAAAGACATTGTAATTTATTGATCCAAATTGATACTGATATACCTTCTTAATTTTGTGTTGTTATCTTAATTTGACATGATAATACTCATATAACTGCGATAGAAAGAAAAATTGATACTGTTCACATGATTTTGTTAATTTTGCCTATTCTTTTATTTTATAACTTAGTGGTAGTAATAATATGAAGAATCTGACCCAAACTTAAGGAAAACACTTACACAAAGTCTTCAAATGGCTATGGAAAAAATTGATCCATTTTCTCATTGTTCTATACAAAAGTGTGGCATGTCGCTTAGAAAATATGATCTATTTTTAGCATGACACATGTCTCCAATTGAAAGTAATTTTATAAGAGAAGGGAGAATTATAGACAAATGTTGTCAATTTTCCTAAATAAGAACCACCCATATAGAGAAGATGGGTTACATACACTCAAATGTCTTCAACTATGAGCCATGATAAAAAGGAAGAACAATAGCTAGAGAATTTAGAGTCATTTGCTTTTAGCTTTGCTTCAAATAAGAACAATTTTGGTTTTTTTTCTCTTCTTTGCTCCAAATAAGACGATGTGATAAATTAGAGTGTTATCAAGGCTCATAAAACATTGCTTAATGACATGTCAGACCCATGACCACCTCAATTTATTGAAGAGGCATAAACATAAGTGATACTTTGCCAAAAAAGGTGGTGCAACCCTAGAACAAGAATTGTTATCTAAGGTTCAAAATCTCAAGCAGTATTAGCGTTTCGGCCTTTGACTGGAATGATAATATTTCAATATTGTACCAACTTTCCGATATATGTAGCCAGTGGCGAATTGAAGGCAGAACGAGGAATGGAATGAAGAAAAAGATGATAAGACAACTATATCAAAGTTTATTTTCCATCTAGATTAGTATGATTTTGACATCCTATAAAAAAAATAACCACATTATCTCAACTGATCTTGATTTGTGTTTTAGCATACAAAGGGGTGTGGAGTATTGGCAAGAAATGATATCCATCGACATGCTTGGCACAACGGCATAGGGGGCATTGTCCATGCCGAGTAGAATCAAGTTTCGATAATTTATCAGAACCATACATTTTGACTATTTCGCCTAACATAGAATGAGATTTCAAATCGTGTTGTTGTTTACACATCAGCCTAGCAGTTCATAGTGAGTCTAACCACAATTACAATCATAACATTCTCAACTCAAAGGCATCCAAGGTAATTAATAAAAGGGAAGCACAGCTCCAACAATATGTAGGAAAGAGAAAGACAACTAGTGACAATTCCACATCCAATTTAAAGAAACTAGTTACCGAGATAAGAGGGTCACTAGTGATTAGGAAAGAATATTAAAGGCCTTACTAATGCTTCAACAAAGAAAATACACAAACAAAGAAAATTAAAGGCCTTACTAATGCTTCAACAAAGTCTTTTGGCCTTCTGAACTTAAGAAGAGCTCCGGAGAAGGATCTTCCATCAAATGTGAGGGCAGAAGTAGCATCCTGGGGTGTGAGAAATTCAACAAAAGCCTGATTTCTCTCTTTATTTAACTGTAATAAAGTAACAAAATTATGCTAGTAAGATCAAATTCTCAAACTAAAAAATAAAAAAGTAAACAATAACAAACTATAAATCAATCATCTATTGAAGCAACGTTTCCACATACTGTGCAGTTGATACATGGACTAGTTCCTTTGATGTGATGAACACCTGATGATACTAACAGATCATTAAGAAAATCCACTACTGCCTTTTCAGAGGCTGATGCAGGTAAATTTTCTACATAAAGCCTTCTCAGAGGGCGAGTTGATTGAGTTAGCTGCACAGAATCAACAGATGCACTAATCACTAATGATGGAATCTCTGCAGTAGGGCCGCGCTGTGGAATGGTGGTAGCTGCTGTAACTGGAGCAGTTGAGGCTGGCTCTTGTATTTTAGTGACAGTTGTCTGATCATTAGAAGGCATCAGCATGAAACCAGAATTCCTTGCCTCTGAAGGAAGCTGATCCCATTTGGCAGCTTTTCGTTCTTGTGATGGGAGAACTGGCGATGGACTCTTATGAGGTGCCTCAGGTCTCCTCTTCCTAGGAGAGTAGCCACCGAGTCCACTCCCATGTTTACGATAATTGGAACTGTTATACCCACCATTTCCTGATGTTCTCAGCTTGTCCCCATCAGAATGCTTTCTCCTTGATTTTTCTTTGAATGATGATAATGATGAAGGCTCATTCTCCCATCCACGATAGGAACTCTTATGTGCCTGAGGAGAGGATGAGACAGACCTATAGCGTTCTGGTTCCCGTTCTGGGCTTCTAGATCTCCTCCTTTTTGACTTGGGTTCTTCAAAATAAGGCTTTGAACCTTCCTTCCTTCTATCATTTCTTTCTGCATATTCTGAATATTGAAGTCTCTTTGAATTATACTTATCAAACTTTCTCAAACTAACGTACTCAGTTTCAGATTTATTTTTTTCATCAGTATAACGATATTCCTTTCTTTGTATCACCTCTCTTGATTTTCTATCTCTATACTCATGTTTATCCTTTTCAGTGTTTTGTTTCATTTGCTTCCTCTTTAGATCATTTCTAAAACTTGTCTCCATTTTGTCATCTTTGCTCCTATGATTATTCTGCTTTTCCTTCGTTCTTTCTTTACCCTTGTCGCTACTTGTGTAGTTTGACTTTGACACCTCATTTGCATCAAAGCCAGGCTTGTGCTTGTAGGTGCTCCCCAAATTACCATCCTTTGCCTTCATTCTTTTTTCCTTTGTCTTGAGGGAGCTTTCTTTCTTCTCGTCCTTAAAATCCTTCATGCTCCTATTGGCCCTTGCACTATCCATGTGGGCTGAAGCCAGTTTTACATCATTTTGTACCAAATGTTCCTTCAAGATACTTGTTCTTTCTTTACCATCAGCTCTGAGTTTTCGCTTCAACATGATCTCTTCAAAGCTGATAGGTCGAGTTCGAGCGGAGGTTCCTTCATTATAGTTACCAGTCACCTCCTTTCTCCTATTTGTCCTACTCATCTTCCTTTATGACAAGGAAACCAATACTTCTCAGAATCCGTAAAAATTTGCTCTAACTATTTGCCAATCAGAAAATAACAATAAATTCTCTTCTCATCCCCTATATCTTTTCTAGTTCCTTCCACCTAGTTTCACTATGCCCTCACACAATTGCAATGAGCCCTCTGATGGACAGCTATGTCAAAATCTGCATTAAAAAAATAGAAGAATGGTAAATAGCAGGATGATTGGAATGTAAGCATGACAAGTAAAAGTTTAATATAAAACCACAATAATGGTGGACATTAGGAAAAAAAAATTGCACCAACCATAATCCAACTAATTGAGCACGACATTTACTACTCTTGCTATTACCCTTTGGAATAACTAAAGTTGAAATGACATCCAATATCAAGTTTGAAACACTACATCTCAAGAACAACCACTGGAAATCAGAACTGAAAACCAAGACGAACTTCACAGGATTACTTCAGGAACAAGGTGGTCTTGATAAATCGCAGCTAACAAAAAAAAAAATTTATCCTAACAAACAAATATTTTTCTTCCTGCATTTACTATATCCTCACTTCAAGTTGGCTCACAACCCAAAAAGATGCAAATTGGAAACCCATATAAGGATGCCGGAATCCAAGACGTATTCAGGAAGGGTAAACGACCGAGAACCCTAGAAACCCCAAATTCACGAACCAGGAAAGGATTCAGAACATAAATTTAGGCCTCGGACAACGAAATTGCACCTAGATATTGTTCTTGCGAGCACAAAAATCCTGGCGAGCTCCAGTCGGAGGACAAAGATTGCGCTGCCCGATTCTTCCGATGCTTCTGCGCGGAGGCGAGGCGAGCGTCGTTTAAAGCCTGCGTCGCCCGCATTCGGATGCAGATCACTTTAAGGCGGATCAGATATGGAAATTATAGCAGGCGACAAAATAAGTCGAGGTGTAATTGGTTGTTCCAGTGGTTCCCACTATGAGATCGTATGAGTTTCCACTTAAGTGTCGTTTTGTACTCGATAGAAAACAGGTAAGGATGGTGTGTAAACGTGTTGGTGTTGCTTAGGGTTTCGGCGATGAGTCGGCCCAAGCCCGGTTTATTAGCGAATTTCAGCCGGTTCAAATCGGCCCAGCGGAATTCAATGGAAGAATTATGGCCGTCAATTTGGATTGATTGACCTAGCTATCAATCTATTTTAAAGTGGATTCAGATAAACCGATCCACTTAGATTCATGATCTATGTGAGTTGATCCATGGTAGGCTTGGATTGATCTACGGATTAATAAAATTTATTTTTTTTAAAAAAAATTAGAGTAGAAAATTCAATGAATTACTATACTTGATTCGTCTAAATTGTAACTCAAGTATCTAATTCAATTGATTAGTAGACTTGATCCGTCTAAATCGTAACTCAATGAACTAGTAGATTTGATCAGTCTAAATTTATTTTTTTTATTTTTGATAATTTAAATATCTAACTCTTCGAACTGATTACTTTTAGAGGTAACTGATCCAGTCTTATGAAAATTTTCTATCATTCACTAGGATAAATCCAAAAAGTGTTCGCATCATGCACTCATCATTGAACGTTCACTATCCATAATCCCACAGTAGACAAATGTTTTTTGAGTAGGATTCGAACAAATGAAATTTTTATTTGTCATCAAAATATCTTACTGTTGCATCGTATCCGGAGACTATTTTTTTTAGTAGAGTATGCAAAATAAGGGAGTTAATGAAATAAAAAAAAAATGATAATCCCAGTAGCCACATCTCTGGGGGTGGTCGGCCCAGTCCCATGGAAGTTTCCCACCGACCACCAGGGTAAATCGGGAAGCGCATATGGCGGCCAATCCAGATGCCCAGCATCCTTTGATTGCGTTCCTCATTTGGAGCTTTGATTGTGTTCCTCATTTGGAGGAAAATTCCTACAAATACGTAGCTAGGGATCGAACCGTGGGTCCCTGAGTTATAATCCGGATGTCCTACCGTTACACCATTGCCCCGGGGACAAAGAGTTAATGAAATACAAACAAACATACAAAGTGACATGTTTTTAGTAATTAATAAATCGTATGGAGCATTCAATTTAATTTTTTTAAATGATATTTCTAGACTCATGAGTCTATGATCCATATAATCAGAATTTGATATCCTATGCGCCTATTTGTATATACAGGGTGCGCGATAGAAGAGGGTGCACGATAGAAGAGTCTAGGCATCTGGATCATTTCTGAACGCCCGAAATAGGAACAATAATATTTTTTAATTAATTAATTATTTACTTATCATTTAATATTTTTTTTTATAATTTAGAGGTTGAGTTATAGTATTAAACATAAAAAAATTTTAAAATGGAAAAATTTTAGGAGGCGTTTGGTTTGAGCGTTTTCCATTTTCCTTTTCCAATTTTTTAGAAAACGCTGAATGGTTTGTGTTTTCTAGTTTCATTTTCTGGAAAATGAAAACCCATTTTCCAGGAAAACAGAAAACGATAAAACATCGTTTTCCAAATCAGTAGCTCAAAATTGAAAATGAGAAAACGCGGCGCGTTTTCACGTTTTCCATTTCTTTTTCGTCCGAAAACACGAAAACGCCGGTCGCGCCTTCGCTTCTTCACCGACCTCTCGACGCGACTCGATCCCTGCGCGCAGCGCACGCCTCGGCTAGGAGGTCGCTGCCCTGCGCGGCCTCGACATTGGCCAGGAGTTGCGGCCTCGGCGGTCGAGAGGTCGTCGCCCTGTGCGCTGCCAGGAGGTCGCCGCCCTGCCCGACAACGCCACCGGAGGCGCCGCCCGGGCCCGGTGACGCCACCGGAGGTGCCGCCCGGGCCCGGCGACGCCACCGGAGGCGACGCGCAGCCCGGCGACGCCTCCGCGCGTGGGCCGCACGCGGCGATCGGCCGATTTTTTTTTTTTTTTTTAAGTTAGGGTTTAATAAAATTTTAATAAATGATTCCTAACTATAGTTGGGATAGTTTAAATAGGCTTTATTAAAACCTATAAAATTATCTTATTTAGAAAATCATACCAAACGCATTTTCCAGTTTTCTTTTCTAGAAAATAGAAAACAACATATCATACCAAACGCATTTTCTATTTTCTGAAAACTAGATCAGAAAATGGAAAACTAGAAATAGAAAATGGAAAACAGAAAATGGAAAATATTTTCCAAACCAAACGCCCCCTAAAGTTCTCATGGAACGTGTCTGCTTGTTGCTTGTTATACTGCACTCCTTGTTTGCATATCTCGTGACCAATTATTTTTTTCATTTTGAATTTTTTTTTACTTAATACTATAATTCAACCCTTAAAATCAGGAAAACCCCTAAAATAGCTTAATTGCAAGTAAAAAAAAATAAACAGAAAAAATTCTACAGACGCACAATCGTACACTATATGTCGCATAGGATATCACGATTCACGATTATATATATATATATATATATTGTAAAGTTATATACATGATGTACATTATAGTAAAAGGTAGAATCTGTCATCCCAGCGGCCCCACACGATCGATTCTATGATCATTTATGAGGAGGTAAATCGAGAAGTTGTAATTGATTACTATGGGAGAGTATATTTTTCTCGACTTCGTCGAAATTCGATCCTTACCCATTGTAATAATATCTATTCCATAATAGTCAACTTTTCTGTAAAAGATGGAATTTATCATCTTAGTGATCCCACACGATCGATCCCGTAGTAGTCAACTCAACTCTGCCCCAGAGGCCATAGGTATATACATGATATACATGACTTGATGAAAAGGGGACAACAAGATGTGATTAATGATCGAATGAAAAAGAAGGGGATGATATTGAAAAAGATGGAGAATTCTTAATGTTTACTATATATATATATATATATATATATATATATATATATATATATATATTAAAAAAATTAATTATCAATCATTTTTTTATTTTTATTTTGTAATATTCTTTATTATTTTTATGTATATATGTATTTGCTTTCCAACCTTGGTTAGCTCTTGCTCTAGCCCTAGTCGTTTCAATCCCTTTTTACGCTTTCAATCGCGAGAGCAAACAGATTGTTTCCCTTTTTGGTCTCTTCGATTCTCGACGGATTGGCGGCGCAAAGATCGGGTTTTTGTTCTCGGTGCTAATGCGCACCGAACCCTTGGCGGCGGAATCGGCTCAGTCCGGGATGGCCTCGTCTCGATTCATGAGCGCCGATCATGGCGTCGTCGTCATCGATATAAGTTCCGATGAGGAGGAGGAGGAGCAGGATCTTGGGCTGGGCGGGCGGCGGGAGGAAGAAACGGATGTGGTGGTGGTCCTGGATGCGCTGTCGGCGCCTTCCGTGAAACGGCTGAAGCAGAGTGGGGAATTCGTGGGTGGTGGCCTGGTCGACGACGACGATGACTGCTTGGTGTTGGAGTCGGACCCGGACAAGCCGGTGTTGGTGGAGAGCGATCAGGGAAGGGGTGGAGATGACCTGCTCATCGTCGCCGAGAAGGGGCAGGTTAGTACTGCTGAATTTCATGTTGTGTTTGGTTGATGCTACCGCTATGTAAATTTCGCCTGTTTGCTTAATCCTAGTTAGAGTTATTTTAGTCTTCATCCTTTGATATCAGCATTTTGTTATGAAAAAGTTGCCATTTTTTTAGTATCTGCAACCTTCTATTAGGATCAGAACCTTTGCTTCCTTTGTGTTAGCTGTTCTGTGTAGTGGAGCATTCTATTGACTAGTCATGGAGGGTGCTGAGAATTCCATAAAAAGTAGGAAGCAGAGTGAAGCAAAAAAAAAAAGTTTTTTTACTTCCACTACAACTCTCTTTCTGATGGAGACAAGTGGTAGTTTCTTCTAAACGTTTATAAATGCATATATAATGATTCCAAAGCCTGATTTTTAATTTGGCATACTTTGGAAAATGAAGAGTCTATTTGGGAAATGATGTAAGTATAGCAATTCTAAGGTTTGAAAGGCAAAGTTTGGAAGTGAAATTATTAACTATAAAGTCCATTAATTTCAATGTTTTTCAATTTCTAGTGTTTAAAAGACTCGTTATGAGTCCTTTATGCTTTCTACGTTAAAGAGTCCATCTATTAGTATTAATATGGGTTGTTGTATTGCTATAATATGATATAGAAACTGAGTTTTAGGAATTGTTCTAGATTGTGGTGATACAATCTCCCTATGGTACTGTGATGCCTAGGATCCTTTAGGTGTAATGCCAAAGTTTTTATAACCTTTCTACACCTCTCTACCACTAATTTCAGATTCCTACTCCACAAACCTTTGAACCATCAATCTCTTTGATTGTTCCACAAACCTTTGAGCACCGAAGGAAGATTTGTGCTCATCAAGCCACCTGCTCTATGCTCCTCCTTGAGAACATCGAAGAATAATGTTCTTCTCCTTAGTGGCTTGTCCGCCTTTAATCACTCTTTACACAATACCAAAGTGAATGTTCTACTCGCCTACTTGGTGTTCACCCTCGAGAACATTAGAGAACTACACTCTTCTCTTCACACAGAGAACATTGTTAACTTGGCTGCATGACGTCAATCCAAGCACCACAAGTTGCTGATCCTCAAACTCTCTTCCTCTCAAAATCATAAGAATATTTTGATCTAGATCTAGGTTTCCCATTGTTTTCTACCACCAGCTACCCCTCTAATTACTCAACCCATCCTCCCCACTTTGCAACATGAAAATATTTTCGAGTGGGATTAGAGAGATTGGCTAAATCGAGTGATTAGCTCTAATTCACTAATTTCTCCAAGTTAATATGATTTTGAGATTGTCACCCTCAGCTCTCATTGATTTTATACTTGATTACCATTATTTCAGAGATTATAGGAATCATGTCCAAGAAATTGCCCAAAATTGGATCAGCCTCGACCAATTCCCATCGAACTCGGTTGATCTGTTTGGGGATTAGTTGAGTTTGCTAACCATGGTGGCATGCACATGTTACTATGCTTCGCTTCACTTATATTATATGTTGTTTTTGGACTATGGTTGCACCTTTGGTTCCGAATCCAGGCTAGCTACACCCTAAATCTTCCCAATTTAGCTAAACCTATTTGGTAGAACATATTTGTCAACCTATCAAGTGTGTTATGTTAGTGTGAATTTTCTTAAATATAATTATTGTTTTTGAAAAGATTGTGTATAATTCCCTATGTGGTTGTATAAGCTTAAGTCGTGAGGAATTGCATAATGTTTGCTTTTTGCCACTTAAGGATTATGCAAGATAAATGGATCTCCTTTTATTCAATTAAGTTATGTTCAAGATAATATTATTAGTTCTATTAAATTAGTTCTACTCAATTCACAACAAGAAACATATTCTATATATTGCTTAGGATACTTGGAGTTCTAAAAACCATCAAAATACCTTCTAGTGTTTTCAAACTCTTGTCCTTTCAACCCCTAAGAATTAACACCATTACTTGATTGAAAAGTGACATGGTACACACATAATATAGTTGTTCGTCGTTATGTTGGTAGGTAAATTGATGGTATCAATGCTTGGGGTGAAACGACAAGAATTTGAAAACTCACAAGGGGGGATTTGAATGATTTTGCGGAGGGTATTTAGAAGGAGATGAAATTCTTATGGAAAAATAAAATTTTTCTAATTTTTTATATGGATTGGGGTAGTTGATTAATTTGCATTGATAACTATGTTCTACATTAGTATATTGCTTAGATTCACATAAATAATTTCACATGAAACTATTGATTGCTTAAGCTAATTTATTTGCTTATCAATTGATTGATGTAAGTTGAGTTTGTTTAACATGATATGATATGTTTTAGACGTAAACTTATAATTTTTTATAGGGATATTTACATTTTATTGTGGAACTTGATGACCAAGTCTCAAACTTGATGTCTTTGTAATGAAACTTGAAATTGAAGATCAATTTTCATCACCATTGTAAATGCAAGTTCTTGGATTTGATGCCTTTATAATAAAATTGTAATTAAAACTATTTAATTATGTGCAATAATAATAAAAATATAGATTTTAAATTTATATATTTAACAAACAGTTGTTGCAAAAGATTCAATAAACCATCAAATATCTCATGAGATAATATCAAACTTGAACTCAACATTCAATATCTCAAATATAACATAATAGTAGGCATTTATAATAATTAAATATTAATAAAAATATTTTTAATTAATATATTTTATATTTAAAGAAGTATCGAAACCGTACCAATACGATATGGTACCGATTGTATTGTTTTGGTCATAACTCAAAACTCTGGCATGGTTCAAAATTTTGAACCTTGATTTATTTATTTATCAATTGATTGATGTAAGTTGATTATGTAGTTTGTTTAACTTGATATGATATGTTTTAGAAGTTTATTTTTTACAGGATATTTACATTTTATTGCGAATGTAATTAATGCTAAATTTGGAAAATTATGGACCATATATACACCCAACACATGTATTCTTCCACATAGTGTGTAGGTGTCTTTAGTAGGTGCCACATATTAATTATCTTCCTAGCCTTAATTTGTACAAATAAATGATACCTCATGATTTGATAACATAGAAACTTCTATGGTGTTAATTTTTTCTAACATCCTCACATTTGATTTAGAAGCACTTTATTTCGTTTGAAGGGAAGTTTTTAACAATGAAAATTACTTTCTTGCTTTTTGTTTGCTTTTTGACACTTTATCACTTGATATTGTCTAGGGGAAAAAATCTTGTTAATTACCCTAACTAATCTCCTCTACCTATATTATTAATAAATATAAATGTTAGAATTAGGTCATGTCATTAACAATATTTATAATGAGATCCCATGACACTTCTCTTTAAGCTGATTTTAATATATCATGGGAATCCAACTTATTTCAAACATATTCAATTCTATGACCCCCTTGGGGGATTGGTTAACAAGTTAGCTTGTTGATCATTGGAGCTGACAAACAAGGTGAAATTTTATTGATTGCACTTTCTGAAAAACAGACCTTTATTTCCTTTGTTCTCTTATAAAACCTCGGATTAGAGACATGTGCATAGAGCTTAATTAGTCACGCTTCATACTTTATGGAAGCATGCCCCAACTTTGGCCATTATCGATTTTATGAACTTATGCTCACATTTTGCCTGGGTTGACCCTATACTTTGCCTTTGTGCTTGATTTAGCTTTAATAGTATCCTTTTTGTGCTTTTGGGAAATCATATTACTTTCTAAAGAACTCTGCAGCCTTATGTGGATCATTTATCTGTAGGAGCCTACCTAATTAGCATCATTGTACCTCATCATCTAAAGATAGCCTCACTTGTAAGACAATTAATTATTTCTCAGAACATTCTTGATATACTATAAAATAAATCATTTCTAATGATGATATAGAAAAACTGACTTATCATGTATTAGGTAAACCCCTTGACTAATCACGTTTAAGTGCAAAGGAGACATTAGGTCTTGTAATCGTAAGTTGCTTTAGTTTCATTATCAATCTTTTATACTACTGAGAACACATAGTTGCCTCCTTTGTCTTAGGGACTTTAACATTATAGTTATCAAAATCAATATTTGGACTAAGATTAGATAGTCAAAGAATTTAAGTACCGTTTTCATCAGACCGACAGAGTTGATGAAATCACAATTGATAGGAAAAATTAAAAAGTGAGAAAGATATAATAAAATTAGTTTATATTTGAAAATACAATAGATGTTCTAAAATTTTAATTAAAATGGCTATTATTATATGTCATTACTTAGTAATACTAGATTGTTAATATATTTTTTAAAATAAAATTATTGTTATTTAACATTTTGATGGTTTAGGGTTTATTCTATCCCAAATTACATTTGCATTGGTGTTTAGATGAACCAAGACAATTTTACGATGGTGATTGATTGAGAGATATTATTGTCTTTACTCTTGATCCACAATAAACATGCTCCAACTATCGTGAGCAAGAGAAATATAGTGAGGCATCGAGTCTAACAAGTGATAGCCAGGTTAAATAAGTGATCCTTTATCCCATGATGAATCTTGAGCTGTCATAATGCTAAGCTATTTAAGAGGTGATGAAGACTTTTTCTCTTTCCGTGTAAGTACTCTAAGAATCAAATTAAAAGTAAATAAAAGACAGGTTTTTAAAGTCATTTAACTTACCCCAAATTTTAACTTGATTTCAATTATTTTCACCAAATTTCTATTTTTTTTCAAATTTCAATTTAATTTAATTAATTGTTAGCTGATTTCTTTGACTATCTAGTTTTTTTTCTCTCACTCATTAGATGCCAATTTCTAGGGGAAAAAAAATTAATTTGGCCATTGCCGATACTGATTCAAGTTAGGCGATTTGAATTGGTATGCTCAATTTTCCCGACTGTCATTAGGATTAATCGGTTTGGTCCTTAACATAACCTCCTTAGGCATACTTTTACTACTGAGAAAGAAACCATTATATTAAGTACTTGAGGTCACTTTAAGTCTGAAAATGTTGATGGAGTTACTCCTTTAGACGTGTGATTCCAATGGAATAATCACCTATGTTTAAAATCTTGAGCCATGTCGGAGGTTTAGGATTTGACCAGAATGAACGATTTTGGTATCATACCATTGTCAGAATTGTTTCAAGACTTAGTTAATTCTAAATATAAATGTATGTGGATAAATATATTATCAACTAACTATATGTGTGTTAATTAGTATAACTATATGATTTTGTCATGTGATGCGTCGTAATCACGATTCCATACCATCGCCCTTTACTCACCATCTCATCTCTGGTCACCTTTGCGACTCTACCTCCCTCGATTAGGAATGTTTTCTCGTTCATAGCTCCATCTATTTCTTCTTCCTCTTAGCTTCCTCTCCCTCACCTTGATTTCTTAATCAAATTATCTAGATGAACTATTCGTGCTGTTATTGTTCCATGTCTTGGTGTGAGAGCGGAATGATAAGTATCGACCATGCTGCCACACACGGCTCGATACTTTAAACTATGATCATCATTAATGATGGTGAGGTCCATATAAACCATAAGAAGGATATGTCTTGACTGAAAGATGCATTGAAATATTGAGTTATTATTATGCTCTTAATCATGCCGTAATGAAGAAGAGTAGTGCTAAGTTCAAAATCATGTTCAAATCATGCCTCAAAGATTGTTTCAGCACATATAATGATTTCTTGAACCTGCACAGTTGGTTACTCCACTTCTGAGTAATAAAGTCTGGAAGTTGCCCCGTGCGAACTTCACCAAGATCACCACGAAAGGGTTAGTCAACAAATAGATCATAGATGCACCAAAAGACTGTTCTGAAATGTATTCTCAGCAAACAATATAAGACAGTCATCAGAAATGTCTTTAATCAATTGCATTTGGAATCTTAGTCAATCATGATGTTAGCGTGGTAAATCTCAGGATCATAATATAAATGTAAGCTGATTTTTCATGGTTAAAATTTGCTAGGTTGAATTTATACATGTTCAAGTTTTCATTATTTTTTTCAGTGTTCACTTTCACTTGTTAACCTTAAAAAAATGGCTTGCTGTTTGATAAGTTTCATATTTCATTACCATTAATCCTTGTATTTTATAATTGTTTCTTTTCACACATTTTGCAGTTGAAGATCACATGTTTCATATCGTCGATCCTTTTTTTTTTTTTTTTTTGAGCCTGTTTACATATTTGCAGTTGGCTTGCCGGGACTATCCACATCCGCGCCATCTTTGTGCCAATTTTCCTTTTAGCTCATCATTACACGAGAAGTACTGCAAATTGGTGAGTACTTTTTCTGCTGAAGTTTTCTTCTTTTTTATCCCGAGTCATTCCGATCATTCAAACTTGTGTCTGTCAGGTTTTTTTATGTTACTTAAGCTTTCTCCTATATCGACAATGTCGACAATAACTCTGTGCAATGCAGTGCCATTGTTTCGTGTGTGACTCTCCGGCCCCTTGCAATTTCTGGGCCAATGGTGACTTAACTACTGATCATTGCAATTCTACCGATAAAGAACCGAGCTGGAGGGCATTGAGGCAGTCTTTCAAACTGAGAAAAATGGTGGCTACACATTCACAGATACACAAAGATAAATCTTCTTCTAGATTCCCGACTTTCGGAGGGCGCGCACCGATACACCACCCCAATTCAAATCCTATTTTGGCTTCCCTCTCTCAATCAAATTTGCTGCAGCCATGCTCCATGCCTCCAATTGCAAAAACAAACTTGATCGATCCTAGACGCTATCTTCCCACAACTCTCTCCTGCCTCAGACCTAAAGGGCAACCTTTACAGAGAGAAACAGGATTGACATATTCGCGGAAAAGAGGTAGAACGGATGGGGCACTGGAAACTCATTTTGCTACCTTGAATAGTCCATATAGCGCGAGCATCACTGCTTCTGCTAATAATCATAATCCGGACACTGTGCCAATAACATCACATAGCCCTCGGTGGTCTGAAGTCGGACAGCGGGCATCTCAAGCTCCGTCGATAGCATCATCAGGTGACTCAACAGAGGTATCGTCTCAATTTGTACCACCAGCAACTCAGGGTGCTCTTTGCTCCCTGATCACAGCTGCTGATGTTAACTTGAAAACTTGGCGAGATGTGGTGGCTCATGCGACATCTGTATCGGAGATTACAGAATTCCTCTTGAGCCATAAATAGAATGACAGATGCTCAATGGCGGTACGAGGTTCCCGTTTTCCTTCCGGAAGTAACCTTCATCAAGAAGATTATAACTGCACATGATGGCAAGGAAGATCTCAACATTCAACTTCCAGGACATCTAATTTGGCCATTATAGAAGAAACTCAGTTTAGGTATGACTTGTCTGGATGGAATTTTATCTTGGGTATGCCCTAGCATGCCGTAAAAGAGCCTCTAGATGAGTCATCTTTTTGAAAAATCAGCAGTAGTTCTTGAGTGTTTGAGCAACTCATCGACTCTATCCTCGTGCTGGACACTCGATTTACTTTGAATGGGAGCTTCACAACTGCTCTGATCTTTATTGTCCTCATTTAAGTTGTTTTTCGTAGTACCAATCTCAACAATAAAGTAAGGTTGTTCTCTCCTGGTTTGCTTTGGTATTTAATGTACATTTGTGCTAGCAATTGACTCTTCTTTAGAAATCCTTCGTTTAACGACATCATCTTGTCTTTTAAAATTCGTGGATGCTTGTCTTCTATTAATGGTGTAAACTAGTCTAAGTTGTTCGTAAGCTATTCAAATCTCGGTTCGAAAAAAAAAAGTTCATTTGAGTTCGTTTGATTAAGTTAACGAGCCGAACTCGAATTTGATTTTGAATTCAAAAATATTATTGAGTTGAGTTCGAGCTTAACAATATTTGATTTGTAGACTTGCGAACATGTTCGTTTAAAGACTCACGAACATGTTAGTCAAGAGATTCGCGAACGTGTATATATATTTATATATTACATGAATTATAAATATTATATATTAACGAGTCAAATTCAAATTAAACTCGTTTAATTTTTAAACAAATTATTTTTGAATCGAACTCGAATTAAATTCGTTTAATTTTAAAATGAACTATTTTGAATCAAGCTCGAGCCGTTCACAAATTATTTAATTTCATTACGAATCAAACTGAAGTTTAAGAATTAAAATTCGAATCGAACTCAAATTGAACTCGAACTTAGGAAAAACGAATTGAGCTCGAGCTCGAACCGCTTACTGTTCAATTCGGCTCGGTTCGATTACACCCCTATCTTCTATAAGGGAAAGGAAGCTTTTCATCGTCTCATCAGTGACTTAGTGTGGCGGGATCATCGACATGATGGTGTCGTACCTCATTGGATAGATTTTTGAACAAGGTAAGTTGAAGTAAGTGTTCTATTTTTTTTAGACAGTATCGCGCCGCTTAGGTAGATGCTTACGACTATTAAGAATTTATACCTTTTATTTGACTTAGGAACACTTTAAATTTTGAGTCTCGAACTTTCGACACTTAAGAACTCAAAAAAACAAAAGAAAAAGGTTAAGTAGAAAAATCAACACTTTAGAATTGAGGAGTTGAAATTGAGATTTTAAGGTTTCTTTGGTAGGGATGAAGGTGTATTCTCAAAGGGTGAAAGAAATGAACTAAAAGAGGAAGATGTCCTTTTAAAAAAATGATAAATCCCAATTAGTCTCATTGACTATTTTTGAGGGTGATCGATCCGGTCCCACGAAAATTTTCCATCAATCATCAAGGTAAATTAGAAAGTACACACAGCGACCAATCTAAACGTTCAACATCCTTTGATTGCGCTCCTCATTTGGAGGAAAAGGAAAATGCCCTTTCAAACAACCCTAGTGGTGTGTTTTAGGATTTAATTTTGGTTCGGCTTGAGTTGATTCGGTTCGAGTCAGTTCGGTTTGAGTCAAGAGAATTCTATGTCCAATGGTTTTTCTAGGAGCGGTTCGACCCGCGCGGTCGAGTACTTGACCGCCAGGTCGGTGGCAGGGTCTTCGTCGTGGTAGACGTAGGCGAAGCCGCCATGGCGAGTGAGGTCCATTCCGGCCATCTCGTCCTCGGCGGAGATGCGGAGGAGGCCGAGCTTGTGCAGGGTGTAGAAGAGAGGCCCCATGGTGGCGCTGACCCACCCGACGATGACGAGGATCTCCACGAGATTTGCGGCGAGGAGGCGGCCGCCGCCTCCCATGAGGAGCCCGTACGGCCGCCTGGTTCGCCCCGGGTACACCTCGTTCACGTACCTCTCCGTCGCGAAGAGCCCCGTGAAGATGATTCCCCAGGCGCCGCATCCGCCGTGGAGCTGCGCGGCCTCGAGGGGGTCGTCGAACTCGAGCGCCGCCGCGAGCTGGTTGAGGCCGATGAGCACCCAGGCGGAGACGAAGCCGCAGATGATGGCGGCCCAAGGCTCGACCACCGAGCACCCGGCAGTGATGGCGGCGAAGCCGCCGAGGAGCCCGTTGCAGACGTCGGCCACCTTCCAGTGGCCCGTCTGGAGGCGTTTGCCGAAGAGGGTGGTGAGCGCGGCGGTGCAGCCAGCGAGGGTGGTGGTGACGGCGGTGCGTCCGACGGCGGACCACTGGCCGTGAGTGGAGCCACTGGGGCCGTAGGCCTTGAAGATGACGGCGAAGGAGCCGGGGTTGAAGCCGTACCAACCGAACCAGAGGAGGAAAGTGCCGAGCACCACCAGGGTGGCGGAGTGGCCGCGGAGCGCCACCGAGCGGCCTGCGTGGTCGAAGCGTCCGATGCGGGGGCCCTCGATGAGGGCGCCCCACAACCCTCCGACGCCGCCCACCAAGTGGACCACTCCCGACCCGGCGAAGTCGATCACTCCCGAATCAAACAGTAGCGACTCCCCGGAGTTCCTCCCCGCCGCCGCCCACCCGTCGGCCGACCAAAACCTGATCAATTTCACATCAATGGTAAGCAAAAATTTATTAAACCGAATAAATCAACAGAACCGATCGAATTAAAAAATTCAATTTAATTATTTCAGAAGTTCAATTATTTTTTTTTTTTAAAAAAATTGATTAATTCGATTCGATTTCGATTTTAAAATTCCTTATTCGATTAAATTGAATAAATCAAAATATTTTTAAATTAAAAAATAAATATTTATAAATACCTAAATTTTAAATAAATAAATTTATAAATAGTTAATTCATTTAATAAAATTTTTATAATATTTCACAACAAAAAATTAGATTTTCAAAGTTAAAAATTAAATTAAGCCATCACAATACTCATTCAATCTACGGCCTTGTTTAATTTTATTTGAAAAATTCGACTAGTCCAGATTTATTTGACAAATTTGTGATAAAAAAAAGAAATTTATTCAATTTTTAATTTAAAATATGTGTTCGATTCATTTCCATTGTGTAATCGAATACTCACCCCTAACCACAATCCTTGTCGAAATCGAAATCGGAGAATTAAATCATAGAACAGAGTGATGGCTTACCAGTGAGAGACGATTGGGTAGACGAATCCGGTGAGGAAGGAGGAGTAGATGAGGTAGGCGGCGAACTGGGTGCGCTCGGCGATGGAGCCGGAGGTGATGCCGGCGGCGGCGATGGCGAAGGCCCACTGGAAGAGGAAGTTGGAGTAGTCGAAGCTTGGGTCAGGCACGCCCTTGAGCGCGAAGAAGCGGGCGCCGATGAAGCCGTTGGAGGGCTCGCCGAAGGCGAAGGCGAAGCCGAAGAGGTAGTAGAAGAGTCCGCCGGCGGCGGCGTCGAGCACGTTGGTGAGCATGATGTTCATGGTGTTCTTGGCGCGCACGGAGCCGGCGCAGAGCATGGCGAAGCCGAGCTGCATGGCGAAGATGAGGTAGGTGGAGAAGAGGAGGTAGGTGGTGTCGATGGCGTGGCCGGCGTCGGCGAACTGGTTGCAGATGTAGGCGGCGGCGGCGGAGCCGTTCGCGCCGCCTCCGAGGAGCGGCGCCAGATCCGACGACGAGCACGACATCGCCGCCCGCCCTTTTCTCTCCGCCGCTGCCTGCTGCGCTTCTGATGCAGTGCCACGTGGGGGAGTGCCGTTCCTTTTATAGGAAAAATCTAAGCCCGGTCCCTTTAATCTTGTATTTTACTATTTTACCCTTGTATTTTGTTAACGGCTCAAAATATCTAGATTCTCTCCTATTATCTATTTTTATTAGACACTATTTTTTAAAAACATTAAAATATTACTTTATTATATTTTTTTATTATAAAATAAATATTTAAAAAATTAAATTTTAAATATGCATAAGTTGTGAATTTTTTAATAAATTGTAAAACATAAACAACTAAATTATAAAAAAATAAATTTAATTTAAAACTGTTATAGTGGATAATTTTAATAAGTTGAAATAATATTTTAATTAAATTGATAAATAATATTTTAATATAATAATTTTAATTAATTGAAATAATATATCGTATAGAATAAAGGATATTTCTAGATACAAATATGATATTTTAAAAGATATATTTGAATTTTTTTTTTGGCTAAATATTGTAGTTAAGGTCATTATTATTAATAACAAATTCTCGATATTTTTTTTTATAGTAATGGCTCATGTATCACTGTCATAACAAATATATTAATGTTGAAAATTGATAAATTTGTTAGCTTTGACTCATAGTTTGGATTGACTCACAGTTGGCTTTGACTTGTAGTTGAACACGATAAATATTTCATCAATATTATTATTTTTTATTTTTATGAAGGAAATATTTTATTGGGCTTATTATTTTTTATTATCATTATTACTATTATTTATTCAAGTAGCTGCCGTTATTAGTTTATCAATGTCAAAGATATTTTTGCTTCTAAACTATAAACTATAGTATGTGAGAAAAAAGTGAGATAATGACACAGTAGATAACTATCGATTTTATTGATTGATGCATAAATATCGAAAGTTATTTTTTAAACCTTACTTTATTAGTTTCATTAATTTGTGAATGAATATCGAAAGTGATTTTCTAAATCTATAGATTCCATAGAATTTTCTAAACTCTGTAGATTCCATAGAATGTCAGAAGATAGATAATCAAACTTGATCTAAGAAGAAATGACACGATTATAAATTCTTATTAATAAAAAATTAAAAATTCTAAAACAACTAAACATGTATTTAAATAGACTCAAGACTCTAACATTGCAAAAACAAAAATATCCTTCAAAATTTAACTTGCTAAAAAAATAATAAAAAGACTAAATTGCTCTTTTGTTCTGCATTAGACGGGTTTCTAGAACAACAAGAATTCAAATCTCACCTAGAACATATTACATTTGAAAAACTTATAATACTGAGCCATTCGTTAAGGCCCATCTATGTTTTTTGATTTACCTTAATATAGAGGTGCAAATAAATCGAATCAAATAATATATAAATATTAATATTTGAGTTCAAATTTAAAAATATATATGATATTCAAATTCGATTCGAAACTTGAAAATACAAATAATTTTAACTCAAATTTAATTCAAAATAAAATTTAAGCTCAAATTTGATTCAAATTATTCGAATCTTAATTCAAATAGAATCGAAATCGTTCAAAATGACTTAAATTTAAATTCGATCTAAATTATTCGAACCTTAATTTAAATATATTTAAATTAAAATTTTGTAAAAATAATAGCATTTCAATTTGAATTACTAATGAGTATCTCTTGAATAATCAAATAAAATATTATAAATTTGACTAAAAAAATTATCAAATATGTTTGAATTCAACTCAAATTTGATAATTTTTAATACAAATTAAATATTTTTCGAGCCGGCTAGAAAAACTCGTGAACAGGCTCAATACATTTGCACCTCAAATGGTTGATGAAAAATTTTTATAGAACCGAACCGATAACTTTTTGAATTAATCGAGATCATAAAAATAAAATACCTATATTACTAAAAAAATTGTCAAAGATATATCTATTTTTATTAATGAATGACGAATACGTCCATGTCAAGGATTCATATTCGAGTAACACATGATTTTTGTCCTAAGTTTTTTCAGTTAGAGCAAATAAAAGTGGTTAAAGGTTGCGAGAGCTAAGGGGAAATGATTTCCAACCACGTCAACAAACCTAAACATACGTGGCTCTTATTAAATAAATAAATTTAAATAATTCATTAAACTAACTAATGAACAAACTTAAAAACAAAATTATTTAATTTATTAATATTTATATATTTAACTTCTTTATTTATATATATATATATATATATATATATATATATATATATATATATATATAAATGCATGTCAAAGCAAGTCAAGACACCTAAAAGTGATCCAAGCACCCTGCCTATTCAATCACAAACGAGTATCGCACACAAAAAGACACACAACATAATAATCATATATGTAAAGAGACAATTGTTATGCTGCACGTCTACACATGCGCAACACTCATTTGCGACTGAATGAGTGGAACGCCCAAATCAAGTCCAAGTGCCCTAACGCACACTCAATCACGGACACTACGTGCACGAAAAAACGCACAACATATATATAATCATTCTATTATTTTTTATATTATGTCCATTTTTTAGGTTTCTTAGACATGCTTTACTATTTTATTAATTCTTTTAAAAAAAAAAGAAAAACCAAATCTAACTCAAGAAACCCTACGCACACTAAACCGGGTTCAAGCTCGTGTCTACCGGCTAGCTTTGAGTCATGCATCATGCAGGGCCCGATCGGTCTCACCCAATATGCCATTTTAATATATCTACGCGGGTATTAACCCGACTTTTGGTCAAATTATCCAATATGCATTACCCTAATTGTATTAGGAAACAAAACAAGATACTTTGAGATGCACAAAGTGGGGCGGCCTTATGCCTTTGAACTTGTTGTCTTTCTAAATGCTTAGAATGCAACTTTAAAAGTGATCCAAGCACCCTGCCTATTCAATCACAAACGAGTATCGCATACAAAAAGACACAACATAATAATCATATATATAAAGAGACAATTGTTATTTGCACATGCGTAACACTCATTTGCGACTGAATAAGTGGAACGACTAGTGCCCTAATGCATGTGCACGAAAAAACGCACAACATATATATAATCATTCTATTATTTTTTATATTATTTCCATTTTTTAGGTTTCTTAGACATGCTTTACTATTTTATTAATTCTTTAAAAAAAAAAGAAAAACCAAATCTAACTCAAGAAACCCTAGGCACAGCTGCACTGGGTTCAAGCTCGCGTCTACCGGCTAGCTTTGAGTCATGCATCATGCAAGGCCCGATCGGTCTCACCCGATATGCCCATTTTAACATATCTACGCGGGTATTAACCCAACTTTTGGTCAAATTATCCAATATGCATTACCCTAATTGTATTAGGAAACAAAACAAGATACTTTGAGATGCACAAAGTGGGGCGGCCTTATGCCTTTGAACTTGTTGTCTTTCTAAATGCTTAGAATGAAACTTTAAAAGTGATCCAAGCACCCTGCCTATTCAATCACAAACGAGTATCGCATACAAAAAGACACACAACATAATAATCATATATATAAAGAGACAATTGTTATTTGCACATGCGTAACACTCATTTGCGACTGAATAAGTGGAACGCCCAAATCAAGTCCAAGTGCCCTAATGCACACTCAATCACGAAAACTGCGTGCACGAAAAAACGCACAACAAATATATAATCATTCTATTATTTTTTATATTATTTCCATTTTTTAGGTTTCTTAGACATGCTTTACTATTTTATTAATTCTTAAAAAAAAAAAAGAAAAACCAAATCTAACTCAAGAAACCCTAGGCACAGCTGCACCGGGTTCAAGCTCGCGTCTACCGGCTAGCTTTGAGTCATGCATCATGCAGGGCCCGATCGGTCTCACCCGATATGCCCATTTTAACATATCTACGCAGGTATTAACCCAACTTTTGGTCAAATTATCCAATATGCATTACCCTAATTGTATTAGGAAACAAAACAAGATACTTTGAGATGCACAAAGTGGGGCGGCCTTATGCCTTTGAACTTGTTGTCTTTCTAAATGCTTAGAATGCAACTTTAAAAGTGATCCAAGCACCCTGCCTATTCAATCACAAACGAGTATCGCATACAAAAAGACACACAACATAATAATCATATATATAAAGAGACAATTGTTATTTGCACGTCTACACATGCGTAACACTCATTTGCGACTGAATAAGTGGAACGCCCAAATCAAGTCCAAGTGCCCTAACGCACACTCAATCACGGACACTGCGTGCACGAAAAAACGCACAACATATATATAATCATTCTATTATTTTTTATATTATTTCCATTTTTTAGGTTTCTTAGACATGCTTTACTATTTTATTAATTCTTTAAAAAAAAAAGAAAAACCAAATCTAACTCAAGAAACCCTAGGCACAGCTGCACCGGGTTCAAGCTCGCGTCTACCGGCTAGCTTTGAGTCATGCATCATGCAGGGCCCGATCGGTCTCACCCGATATGCCCATTTTAACATATCTACGCGGGTATTAACCCAACTTTTGGTCAAATTATCCAATATGCATTACCCTAATTGTATTAGGAAACAAAACAAGATACTTTGAGATGCACAAAGTGGGGCGGCCTTATGCCTTTGAACTTGTTGTCTTTCTAAATGCTTAGAATGCAACTTTAGCCCACATTATCAGGGAATACTCAGAATACCAGCACAAATATACAAGAGCAAGAAAATGGAACCATAAACTGATTAACTTACCACATTAAAGACATCTCCTTAGCTTATTTCATGTACACACACTCCCGGCATCCCAATGCCAGCATCATCGGCATCGACTAAACAACGGGCTCTACTTTCTGCGCCTCCAATGCCTGAAATATGTCCGTCCGAGTAACAATTCCTAGTTTTAACAAAGTTTGTTAGTTACTAGCTAGTAGCAAGTAACCTATCATTGCATAGTTTTCTCATTTTGCAATCCATACCTACAACTCTCTGTTCCTCATCCAGTATGGGTACCCTGTGGATCTTCATCTTGAGCATCAAAGCTGCAGCATCTGCATGATTTTGATTTTGATTATATGAAACAATTCTGAACCAAACTTAACGAGGTGCTGCGTATAGAAGTGAAGTATCATCGGCGAGGAAGCATATATACCTAGTACTGTCTTGTCAGGTGAGAGTGTGATTGCAGGAGAAGACATGATCTCATTAACCTTGGATTTCAGCTGCTAAGCAATAATGTAATGTTAGCTAGCAAATATAGAATTGCAAGAAACAAATTAGAAAGAAAGAAATCTGATTTCGTTTCCGCCTCACATTGGCAAACAAATCATATAATCCTAGCAACATGATCCACAAGCTCTTCGTGAAACCAGTGAATCATATAATAGCAGTGAATCACATTGGCAAACGAACGGAATTTATCATCTGATAATTTTTAAAAATGCCGAGGTAATTAATCAGCGTACGCTAGGGTTAAGAGGTTTTAGTGGTTTTCATGATAACCATTTCTTGGAGTGTAGCAAAGATCTCAACAGCATCTTGCAATCCTTGCAAAGATCCTAAGTGTGCTTGAAACGGTGAGAATTTAAATGAGAGTTTTCAGATGCATGAGAGATTTCATAGAAAGGTTATATCCCAAGTGTGCTTGAAACGATAAGGTTATTAGATTTATTAATAATTTTTATATTAACTTGGTATTGTCATAGGTATTTCTTTTGAGGAAAGATGAAGCAAAATCTTTTGATTATCAATTCTATTTGGGATGATTCCTATTCTCGTTCTTAAAGGATATATCAGTTCCATTTCTGAGACTAAAGTCTAAAGATAATGGTGGAACTCTAAATTAAGATAATGCTATTTAGTTGCAATAAAATAGACTAAGGTTTTCATTAGTGTATTATATTTCTTCCATGAATTTTAATTCTTGATACATCAAGGCATTTTCACATGTAAATCCTTGTCTCCTAGTGTTTTGGTATATCACATAGCTAGTGGAGGTATTCTGCCATCTCAACTCGGTACCCTTACAAGGCTTTTTATGGAT
Source organism: Curcuma longa (assembly GCF_044706935.1). Classification (NCBI taxonomy): domain Eukaryota; kingdom Viridiplantae; phylum Streptophyta; class Magnoliopsida; order Zingiberales; family Zingiberaceae; genus Curcuma; species Curcuma longa. The sequence goes on from NW_027432841.1 coordinate 77,478, forward strand.
GGAGTTGTATATTAGCAAGATGGTAAAGACAAAACGGTACCAACTACATTGGAAAAGCAGGATTGAAGACTCTCTTTACTACAGGAATCATTTTCTTCCAATAATCCCCAAGGATAAAGGTAATGATATTGAAGATTACTGCAAAAGCAGTTATGTAATCACATTCAGCAATAGGTGGATAAGAATTTTCTGTAACAATATTATCGATGAAACTAATGCAGAAAACACACACACATAATTTAAACTCCTAATTATGTTTTGATTAATTACCATGACTGAAATTTTCTGAATAGAATGCCCTGTGTGGAACTTTAACCTATGACTAGTGTAGAATGCCATAATAGTAGATATACCAATACGTTAAGCAAAGATAAATTGAATGGAACGAAATAAAACTAAGAGAATCCTATTAGTTTAAATAAATAGTCACGGCTAAAGGGTACAACCCATGCCAGAGTTAAAAAGGAAGAACTCACAATGTTATCCAGATCAGACAGTTGAGCAGGGAACTATTAACAGGCTATTTATCAAATAGGTGGTTAACAATACAGCAAAGAAATTTAGCAAGTGGTGATATAACAGGCTTTTGTGCACAGAAATAGTTAAAACTTAAGTAGGACACTGATCGAAATTCTCACCAGGGTGTGCACATGGTATACATGATATGAAGAACAAGAACATAAATCATAAAGATTGAGTGAACAAGAAATAAAAAACGGATGCACATGCACACCATGCACATATATAAGGAACAAGTGCATCTATCATAAGGATTGAGTGCACAAGACACAAGATGCACATATAAGGAATTGAGGTTCACAAAAACAGGGCAGTGCCAAGTTCCAACTTTTACACTGATATGTTCACTATTATATATAGGTCAATTATGCCTACACTATCTTTCATAGAGTTTATGAAGCCTGTATCAATTTACTACCATCAGTAACCCTACAAACAGATTAAGACCAAATTAGACTGAGATATCAGTATTAATATGGTGTGATTCCTCTCTCAGAAGGCGGCACTGCAGCTTTGATGAAAGATCTTGGCTAATTATAGGTCAGTAATGTAACAGATGTTTTTCCAATCAGAGACAGACACAGTAGGTTAGAAATGAGAGGAAAAAAAATTAAGAATACATACAGAACACATGTGGAGAAGGAGGATGTGAAAGTGCATCATGATAAAAGTAAAAAAGGTTCGACACAAACCCCATTTGATGCTCTGGATTTGTCCTTCTTAGAGATGACACCGATGCACCTCAGTTGGTCATCGACCACCGGAAGTCCCGACACGACCTCGAAATTATGATCGATATCTCCCAGTGTCTGCTCAGGCTTTGCCACTCGGATCTGAGTCGACATCACCGTCGCCAGAGTCGCCGAAGGCTGCATCTGCTCCATGGATGCGGTCAGCACCAGCGAAGGAAAGAAGCAGCGAGATTCTATAAACGAGACTAACCTTTTCCCCGACGATCTGGGTCTCCAGGTAAGCCCGTAGGTCATCGTAGCTGAGCAGCGAGAAGTTCTCCGGCCACTCCCCCGATATGACGCCCTCGGGGTTCTCGCCGAGGGCTGGGCGGAGGTCGTCGGCGGAGGAAGCGGCGGAGGTGGCGGAGCGGAGAGGCCTCGTAGAAGCGGCAGCGGGAGGGAAAGTGCAGGCGAAAGGGAGCGGGCGATTGGGGGAGCATTTGAGGCGGAAGCTGAGGGCCAGGGTTCCATGGAGATGGAGAGAGCTGCTGCAAGCCATGGCGGATCGCCATCGCCGTCGGTGCGCTCGGATATTCAAATAGGCGCCCGGAAAGTTCTAGAAGCCAACGCCGGTGGCGCTCCGCCAGCGACGAAAAGGAAAGCTCGAGTTTTTTAAATCGCAGGCCAAAGCTTATTTATATGGGCCGCCATCTTTTCTATTTGGGCCTTCAATTTGGGCCCAATCAAGTGTATGTTTATTATTAATAGGGGTGTCAATTCGGATGGATTAGATGGATTCAGGTCGGATTAATATAAAATATTTTTAAAAAATATTAATTCGAATCCAACCCGAATTTAAATTTAATCCGAAACTCTAAACTTGAATCTGTATAACCAAATCAATCCGTATAACTATATCAGTCCTACACAACATAATCCATCAAAACATTGAAAACACTCGATGTCTAAGAGTGTGATTACACCAACAGGGGAGATATAATAGAGAACTCGATCCCGTAACCTAGGAAAACCTATGAGGCCGAGGAGAGATAATAAAACTTGATCCCATGACTTAGGGAATCTTTAAGGTCAAGGAGAGATAATAGACTTAATCTCATGACCGTGGTGAACCTACGAGATCAAGGAGATATAATAGAGAACTCGATTTTGAGACCTAGATGAACCTTTAAGGTCAAGGAGAGATAGAGAACTCAATCTTGCTACTTAAACGAACTTTTGAGCTTGGAGAGAGATAATATAGAACTCAATTCCATGATATGGGTGAACCTTTTCATGACCAATGTTATCATACATGATCTTGGTGATGTGATTACTAGGAAATCACATGACCAAGGTTATAAAGTATAAAACATAATCTAATATAGTTTGGTTCAACTTATTTATTTAAAATGAATAAAATATAATTAGTTTAACATTTACTATATTACCCTTAATTTAATTTTATTTTTAGAATAAATTAAATTAAATTAATAATATTAATATTAATAATATTAATGATGATAATAAATTAATAATATATAAAATAAATAAATATAATTTATTTATAATTTTTTAAAATTTAAAATAAATTTATATATATTAATAAAATAATTTATTAAAATAATTATTGTAATAAAATAATTTATTAAATTAATAAATATAAATCGTTAATTTATTGTTAAATTAATAAATATAATTAATAATATATAAAATAAATAAATAAAATTTATTTATATTTTTAAAATTTTAAAAATTATATATATTTATTTTAATAAAATAATTCATTAAAATAATTATTTTAATAAAATAATTTATTAAATTAATAAATATAATTTGTTAATTTATTATTATATTAATAAATATAATATGTTAAATTTATTAGATTTAAATTAAAATTTATTAAATTAATTAATTTAGTTTTAATTAGATTTTATTGTACATTTCATTAACTCAATTTTAAAATCGAAGGGTAATTATGAAATAAAATTTTGTTAACCTTCAGAATCGCAGAAAACCTTAAGCCGTTACGGTAATCACATTCCGGATATATAACTTATTTGTTGACGTTTTATTGATGTGGCGGTGATGCTGCATTACTTGACAATCGTTGATAATCTAAACTAAATAAGGTTAATCTTGGATGATAACCAAGGTTATCAACGATAACCTTCAACCAAACACCCCCTTAAAGTCAGGGAGAGATAATATAACTCGATCCAAGACCGAAGAAACCTCTAACATCGTGGGAAAATAACAATACTTAATCCTATGACCTAGATGAGCCTCTCAGGTAAAGAGAAATAACACTATAAAAAAAAAGTTAATTGGCGACGAATTTTAACGATGAATTATATTTATCATAAATCTATAACAAAATTAACGATGAAAATTATTTTATCATCAATTAGTGATGAAATTTTTGACAAAAATAATTTAGTTGTAAAGTTAGTAAAAATATATTTCGTCGTCAAATTCACCACTAAAATTATTTTTATCATAAAATTCATCATAAATTAACGACTAATTTTCAATTCATCATCAATTTACCATGAAATATTAATTTGTTATAAATTTAGCAATAAATTATAAATTCATCATCAAAATTGATCAAATAGACCCTAAATTCAAATTTCAATTCTAAATTTTCATTCCAGGTGACAGGAATTTGATGAAGAATTGACGATGAATTATTTTTTCACCGTCAATTTGACGATGAATATTCTGTTCATTTATCTGTTCATCACCAAATCTAACTACGATTCTCAATTTGTCGTCAAATAAAACCTAAATTCAACCCGTGTTAAAACCTCCCAAAAAAAAACCCGACCAATCCTAACTCTCCCTCTCCCTCTTTCCTGGCGCCGACGACCGGTCCCCCTCCCTCATCGGCGACGACGACGACCCTCTAGCGACCGGCAGATCCCTTCCCCTCCTTCTCCTTTCCATCCAGATCTGGGCGCGAGCGCCGTATCACGAGGAGAGCGACAGGGAGGCGTGTGTTTGGAAACTCGATCTATTATTGAGCGGCTAGGTGGCTGAAGCTCTTCCATCAATTGTCAGTTCCCTTCCCTCCCAGAACCGCCGCTGGTGAAGGACGGACGGCACCGACGGAGTCATCAATTTGGAGGTGGACAAAGATCTGCAGGTCACCAATTCACCAGCCTTCAACCATCGTTAGGTGGACCATGGGCTCCTCAGGCCAGCTACAACTCCTCGTATGGATCGATGCTGAACGGCGATGGAGTATCAGTTAAGGACCACTGCGATCAAATGTTCCTGCAGTGCGGCCCCAACAGTTACTGCAGCTCCTACATCTCGCCGCCGTGCACCTGCTCGCTTGGGTTGCATCCGAGGAACCAACGTAATTGGGAGTTTTTTTGGACTGTGAAGATATATAATAATACCGATGGATTCTTCAAACTGACAGGCACAGAGGTGCCCGACAACGTCGGCATCGACAGTCAATGCAAACTTTATTGAGCTTGGGGAGTGCAGGCATGGTGTTTCAGCTAAATATCGTGGATGATCAAATCATTAATCAACAAGATAATCATCGAAAAAGATAAAAGAATCTGAAAAGCACTAAAAAAGAGTTAGAATAACATTGGAGATGGATCCCGACAAATCACTCTGATGCGCGCTCAAGTTATAGGAGAAACAATCTTAGGATTTCTTGATCTTGTGGACAAATTGATTCCTTGGACACAACCTAGGATTGATATGGAGTCAGCATAAGATGCCAAAGTTGAGATCCAAGGCTAAGATGAGGTTAACACATGAGGCCAAATAGATGTTGAGGTCGGAACTGAGGTTAAGACGAGGTTGGCAGATGTTGAAGTCGGAACTGAGACTAAGACGAGATCGACACATGAGACTGAGCAAACGCCAAGGTCGAAATCGAGAGACTGAGACGAGGTTAGCACATGAAGCCGAGCATACATCGAGGTCGGAACTGAGGCTGAGATGAAGTCAACATATGAGGTTGAGCAGACATCGAAGTCAGAACTAAGGCTGAGACGAGATCAACACGTGAGGCCAAACAGACGTCAAAGTCGAAACCGAGACTGAGACGAGTTCGGCATGTGAGGTTGAGCAGACACCGAAATAGAAACTAAGATTGACATGAAGTCGACACGTGAGGCCGAGTAGACGTCGAAATCAGAATCGAAGTTGAGATGAGTTCAGCACATGAGACCAAATAGATGTTGAGGTCGAAACCAAAACTGAGATGAGATTGACACGTGAGGCCGGACAGACACTGAGGTCGGAGCTCAGGGGCAGATGCTGTCAGCATTGAACATAAGTGGGAGGGACAGTGGTTGCTTACTATGGACAGACGATCTCACTGATATCACCGAGTATGGGAGTGGGGGGCTAGGACAAGATCTTTTATGTCAGATATGCAACTGAAAATCTATATATGTTGCAGTCTTTTTACTAATTCAGTTATAAACTGTAGTGATCTTTCCTTGCTTGTGTTGCTTACTTGATTTGGAGGAGGAAGAAGAGAAGTATTATGGTTCATTCTCATCCTAACTACTTTTACTTGGCTCGCTTAGCTTGCATATATCTTCTCACAGATAGTCATAAAACCGACCATGTAAAACTGTTAGGATGACGGATTTCATCTTTTATTGAAGAAAAAGATAAGGACATGGAATTGCCATTGTTTGACTTGAGTACAATTAAAGATGCCGCCAATGGCTTCAAAAGGAGTGGATGAGTTCGAAAATGAGATCACATTGATCTCGAAGCTGGAACATCGAAATCTGGTTAAGCTTCATCCAAGGAGGGGAAAGACTCTTGATCTATGAATACATGTGCAATGGAAGCTTAATTGGACAGGTACCTTTCTATTGGGTTAGTTGATCTTTCTCTGTCAAGTTAGATAATCTGAAACTCTTTGAAAGGATGGATTAGGTGAATGCTTGTTGTGTTTTAGACAAATATCTAACTGTATTATTGGATTGGTGATGCAGGACATAATAATGATTATTTTGAAAGTGGAAGATTAGAGAAGAATTTTGAAGAAAATAAGTACGAGAAGTTGAAAAAAAAGAAGAGAAAGACGTGACTGTGCTGTCTCTAGGGTTTTGTCAAAAAGAATTTTTATTCAATCATCAAAATTGGTTGAAACGGATATGCATATAAATAGACCGTAAACCAAACCCTAACTTGAAAAAAAATCAAAAACATCTAAAAATTTTAAAAATAAAAAATTACTATAAATAGTAAAAATAAATTAAAACCATGTTAGATATGTTCAAAAGTGGGTTGGTATGTGTTTTATCCAATACTGAATAAAGATCTCTAAAAAAGTTTTGATTAGCAATCTATTGTACCTCGTTCTGATATTCCAGTCAAAAGTTATGATCTGTTAAAGATCGACTCCTCATGTATCACCTCCTGCATCAATTAGAGAGCGACGGTTGGATATCCTTTAATCATATTTTAGAAAATAAAATAAAATTACGATAACATGTTAAAAAAATGATAAGGAATGACAAAAATTAATTCTTCAAAAAGGGAAAGGAGGGGACCTAAATCTCAAGATAAACAGTATCTTAAGATGATATTAAACTAGACAATATCATTTGAGAAGCAACGAGATTTGCCACTCCCCATGGCATGACTGGTGACTACAATGAGATGCTAGAGTTAATTTTGTTAGGGTTGAGGTTGCTTTGATATCGTATTGAGACCGCTACAATATGGCCCCTGGGGCATAGCTGAATTGGTTACGATGGAGCAGAGTTGCAGAAGATGACAAGGTTTGAATCTCGATGAAGCCGAGATAATATTCCCTCCATCGTGATCAACTACACCTTCTCGATTTACCTCCTCACAGATGATTGTGGGTCTGACTGTGTGGAACCGTTGGGATGACGAATTTCACCTTTTGTATAATAAGAGACCACTACAATATGTCATTTTGGACTTATTTACCCTTCTTGTATCTTCTTCTTACAAGCAAGGTTCACGCCGGTCGGAGCCAAAATCTTGGAGAGTAGAGCTATTGTTGCTTTTGTTGGATGACCAATAGAGGAAGGGAAGAATAGTAACAAATCATCTGAAGAGGTATGGATCCTCTAAAGACTTTTTTTCTTCTTCACATATCAGAGAATAATGTCAAATAGGTTCTAAACATTTATGTTAATCTTAATTGTCAACAATCAATTTCATTAAAAAAGACACAATCTTCCTAGATACAATAAGGTATTCTTTCATGAGCCATTATTGCTTTTGTTGGATGCTAGGAGAGGAAGGGAAGAATAGTAACAAATCATCTAATTAATGGATCCTCTAAAGACTTTTTTTCTTCTTCACAATCAGAGAATAATGTCAAATAGGTTCTAAACATTTATGTTAATCTTAATCAACAATCATTTCATTAAAAAAGACACAATCTTCCTAGATACAATAAGGTATTCTTTCATGATCTATATAAACAACTGTGCTAGTGCAATCGATGAGCATACATATTAAAAAAATGATAAATCTCAGTCTTAAAATTACTTATCTGATTTTTGGATTGAGTTAGATGGAAGTTTCCCACCGACCACTAGGGTAAAAGGGGAAGCGCATACGGCGACCTTATCTAGATGCTCAGCATCCTTTGATTGCAGTTCCTCATTTGAGAAAAATGAGGAGGTAAATCGTAATACGCCGATGATGAACATACATACTGACTATGACATCTAAAGGAGTGACACTATATTATTAGATTTTATGTTAGTTTATTATTATTCTAATTATTTTCATCTTAATTATCTTATTTTTGGGTTGGTCAAAGAATTCAAAAGAGTATGAAATTGTACTGAATTTGTCCTTGGTATAATTAACGTCGATTGCTTCGAGTACACGATATGAGTATGACCTACTGACTTAGAGTAAGATGTGTAAGTATGACCTACTGACCTAAAATAAATTAATATCATGAGGTAGGACAACTCAAAAACATATTATTTTGAAAATCTTAATGATATTAATTACTATGTTTGATAATTTAATTAGGGTACCCCATTCTACCCTAAAAGAATAGTGCATGCCACATGTAATGTGGGCAAATTAATAATGAATTTATGGGGATTTAAACCCACTACACTTTATTGTAGATGAGAGTTGTTAGTGTTTAATTCACATAATTAATTTGGTTGGTCGTTGAAAACGACTCACTAACATCAAAAGGAAAAGGGAATGTATTCTCATATCAATTTGAATTTTAAATTAAAACAAATTAAATTACTCAATCATAATTCTTAATTATAATTATGAATGATAAAGGTATTTTTTTTAATAATCTAAGTAAATCCGAAAAGTGCTCACCAAAATCGTAGGTCACAACACAACCCTTCTGCCAAGTAGTAGCTTGATCTACTTAAATAATCGTACTTTATATTATTTTCTATAGTTGTTTCACCAAATAGAGAATATGCATATTTCAGTCGTTACGGAGATATTTTAGATAGAAAATTATAACGAGGTGCTATTTTGATAATTTTTAAAGGTGCTGTTTAGTTTCTAATAATTATAATGATTATTATTCACATCATCATATAAAATTTTAGAATGGAAACAAAAATGATGAAATAAATATAATTTCAATTATTGGTACAAAATGCATCCAATCCAAAACTCAACCACAATAGATTTGTGGATCTCCACCAAATCTTAATATAGCTTAGCTTTTGGATTTGTTATGAACAATTTTATACAAAAGTTCAAGCAACTGTGATCAATTTTGATCTTTTGTAGCATACATTCCCACCCGTGTTGCAATTGAATTGGTATGCTTCATATCCGGTGCACTCTTGATCGTCTTCGGTCCCCCAACCTTGCTCATGGCAACCTCCGTTATGAAGTATGCTTTTTAAAACTAGTTTTTATCTCGCCTAGATCTATATGATATAAAATAAAATGATTAGATTTCTTGTTTAATTATATTTTTAATCTCATTAAGAAAATATAGAAACAAGATTATCTCCTCATAGATGGTTGTAGGGCTGACCGTGTGGGTCACTGGGTGACGGATTCTACCTTTTTTTGCATAAGATTATCATTAAGATCTTGAGTTTGACATAGATGGTGATCGGAGTGGGAGTCTAGAAGATGACAATGGTAGTTTATGAAGGGAGGAAAGGTTGCACAAGTGATCTCTGATTAATGCTAGCTCAAACTCGATGTTTGGGAAGAAACAACACGGTCGTAAATTCTTATTGATCAACAACTCCAAAACATAACATTGTAAAGACGAAAAACATTCTCAAAGTCCTAACTCTACAAAAATAATAAAAAAGATTAAAATTATTTTTTTGCTCCCGCATCAGAAACACAACACTCGATCTATATTTAACCAAATTAGATGCGACTGCATCAACAATCTTCTCAGCATGACCTATCTAAAAGGGGTGAATAGATTGCGAATACTCTTCGTTACCCCAGTGGTCTCATACAGTTAACCTCACGACCATCTGTGAGGAGGTAAATCGAAAAGCTGCAGTTGATCATTATGGGGAAAACATTGCCTTAGCTTTGCTGAAATTCGACTCTTGCTCACTTCAACAAGTCTGCCTTACAGTAACCAACTCAACCATATTCTGGAGGCGCGAATACTCAATTCCTTGCATGATAGACAAAGATAAAGATAAACATATGCTAACAAACTAGTTTTATATAGTTTGAAGGCCTTGTTTCTACTCCGCGACCTATTATTCGTTTGGTATATATGCTACGACCTATTTATCTAATACGATTGGGGGTTGGATCATGTCGAACACTTTCCAACTATGAATAAATATGTTGAGAAAGATGGCAAGGAGTCACTTGCAACAAAAGCTTGCCGTACCACGTGGTGAGTAGAACAAAAGAAGATTCTCCCAACAGCAAAATCTATCCAAAAAAACTGATCAATTATATTAATTAATTAATTACATATATAAAATTTAAAAATAAATAAGAAAAAGAAGGTGATCATTTCTAGTGTACGTCAATCCCCCACTAGTTATGTATCTTTAATTGACTCGGCCTTCTGAGTTGCTCTTATGGCCCGGCATTTTAAGGTTTCTGTATGACTTGGTTCGCATGGCCCGGCATTTTAAGGTTTCTGTATGACTTGGTTCGCATCGGACAAAATAATAATTATTTTCATAGTGAAATTATACAAAAATATTGAAAATTATCAAAATAAAAACAAGAAATCATCACTAAGTTTAATCAAAAAGCCCTAACATGATTTAAATAGTCTTAAAATCTTACGAAGCAAAAGATGAAAAGAATTCTAATAGTTTAATTTGGAACATCTGAAGAGATTTTAAACAATATTTTTGGGATCTAAGACTAAGTTGTTATGGATTATATCCGATAATCATTTGTAGATCTATGAACAAGCTTCGATTTAGTAGGTTATAAGTCATATGGTTCAATCTGAGTCAAAAATTATAATCTCTCAAAGCTCAGATCCCCTGCATCATAAAACCTTCGAGGTTCGGGCACCACCACCGTGCCACGGTCGTATTGGTAAGCATGGCCTAACCGTGTTGGTTCCTAGACATCTATGGTTAACTAGACATAGTCGTGTTGGGAAGCATGGCCTGACCGTGTTAGCTGTTGGACATCTACTATTGACAAAACAATATCGTGTTAGGAAGCATGATTAAATTGTGTTCAACTTTGGATTTTTCTTTATTATGTGGTAAGAGACACAACCTTATTAGGGGACACGATCAATCTGTATTTGATGTTGAACATCTTAATTACTGCTACGTTATTGCATCGCTAGGTCACCCATGCAACTCGACTTCCCAACTTAACCTATGGGTCCTCCTTATAGCTCGGCTCCCAAATTCTCCATACGACATGGTACCTAATTGAGTCCCTGAAGCACCTCACTCGAGACTAATGCTAAGCTTAATTTGCCCTATGAGCTTCATATTCCACTCTCCCCCTCTAAGCATTTTGGACTCCTCCGAGTCTTTATGTCGGGCTTGATCGAGTGTGGCATGGTACTCGCAAACTTAGGTCATAATTGGTCATGACCAAGGTTGTGTCTCTTACCACATAACGAAGAGAAATCCAGAGTTGAACACAATCTAATCATGTCAATCGTAGATGTCCAAGCAGCCAACACGGTCAAGCCATGCTTCCCAACACGACTATTTCTAGTTAACCGTAGATGTCTAGGAACCAACACGTTAGGCGATGCTTACCAATACGACTGTGGCAGGTGGGTGGTGGTACCCCGAACCTCGAAGGCTTTATGATGCAGGGATTGTAAGTCTTAGGCAGACTATAACTTTTGATTCGGGTTGAACCACAGGACTTATAACCTACGAACTTATAACCTACTAAATCGAAGCTCGTTCATAGATTTACAAATGATTATCGGATATAACCCATAACAACTTAGTCTTAGATCACAAAAATATTGTTTAAAATCTCTTCGGATGCTCCAAACTATTAGAATTCTTTTCATCTTTTGCTTTGTAAGATTTTTAAGACTATTTAAGTATTTATTTAAATACTGTTAGGGCTTTTTGATTAAACTTAGTGATGATTTCTTGTTTTTCTTTTGATAATTTTCAATATTTTTGTATAATTTCACTATGAAAATAATTATTATTTTATCCGACGTGAATCAAGTCATACAGAAACCTTAGAATGCTAGAGCCATAAGTGCAACTCAGAAGGCCGAGTCAATTAAAGATAACTAGTGGGGGATAGACGTACACTAGAAATGATCACCTTCTTTTTCTTATTTCTTTTTAAATTTTATATATGAAACTAATTAATTAATTAATATAATTGATCAGTTGTTTTTGGGTAGATTTTTCTGTTGGGAGAATCTTCTTTTGTTCTACTCACCACGTGGTACGGCAAGCTTTTGTTGCAAGTGACTCCTTGCCATCTTTCTCAACATACTTATTCATAGTTGGAAAGTGTTCGACATGATCCAACCCCCAATCGTATTAGATAAATAGGTCGTAGCATATATACCAAACGAATAATAAGTCGCGGAGTAGAAACAAGGGCCTTCAAACTATATAAAACTAGTTTGTTAGCATATGTTTATCTTTATCTTTGTCTATCATGCAAGGAATTGAGTATTCGCACCTCCAGAATATGGTTGAGTTGGTTACTGTAAGGCAGACTTGTAGAAGTGAGCAAGAGTCGAATTTCAGCAAAGCTAAGGCAATGTTTTCCCCATAGTGATCAACTGCAGCTTTTCGATTCACCTCCTCACAGATGATCGTGAGGTTAACTGTATGGGACCACTGGGGTAACGAAGAGTATCGCAATCTATTCACCCCTTTTAGATAGGTCGTGCTGGAGAGATTATTGATGCAGTCGCATCTAATTTGGTTAAATAGACCGAGTGTTGTGTTTCTGATGTGGGAACAAAAGAATAATTTTAATCTTTTTTATTATTTTTGTAGAGTTAGGACTTTGAGGATGTTTTTCGTCTTTACAATGTTGTGTTTTGGAGTTGTTGATTAATAAGAATTTACGACCGTGCCATTTCTTCTCAAAATGAGTTTGAGCTAGCATTAACTGGAGATCACTTGTGCAACCTTTCCTCCCTTCATAAATTACCATTGTCATCTTCTAGACTCCCATTTCAATCACCATCTATGCCAAACTAAGCTCTTAATGATAATCTTGTTTCTCTTCTGCAACTCTGCAACTCTGTTTCAATTTGGGTAACCGGGTTGGTCCGCCCTGCTAAGTAATTTATGTCAACCCATTTTAAATGGCTGATAATCTTGTTTACGATATGGGTTGACCCGCTTAATGAGGTTAAAAATATAATTAAACAAGAAATTCTAATCATTTTCTTTTATATTATATAGATCTAGGCGAGATAAAAACTAGTTTTAAAAAGCATACTTCGTAACGGAGGTTGCCATGAGCAAGGTTGGAGGACCGAAGACGATCAGGAGTGCACCGGATACGAAACATACGATTCAATTGCAACACGGGTGGGAATGTATGCTACAAAAGATCAAAATTGCACCATCTTAAAATAGTATTGATCAAAGTTGCTCGAACTTTTGTATAAAATTGTTCATAACAAATCCAAAAGCTATATTAAGATTTGGTGGAGATCCACAAATCTATTGTGGTTGAGTTTTGGATTGGATGCATTTTGTACCAATAATTGAAATGATATTTATTTCATCACTTTTGTTTCCATTCTACCATTCAATTTTATATGATGATATATATATATATATTTATAGAATAATAATCATTATAATTAATAGAAATTAAACAGAAAAATTAAAAAAACACCTTTGATTGGTCAGAAACACACTCATCTTTTAAAAATTATCAAAATAACACCTCGTATATAATTTTCTATCTAAAATATTCCCGTGTACTATCTTAGAGCACCTTTTTATTGACTGAAGTATGCATATTTTGTCTCGGTGAAGTCCAGTAATATCCTCATCCGTCGTAACCAACTGTAGTTTCTCAATTTACCTCCTCATAGATGATCATGGGGCCGACCATATGGATTATTAAAAAAACACTTTTATCATGCATAATTATAAATAAGAATTATGATTGAGTAATTTAATTTGTTTTAATTTAAAATTAAAATTGATATGAGAATACATTCCCTTTCCCTTTTGATGTTAGTGAGTCGTTTTCAACGACCAACCAAATTAATTATGTGAAATAAACACTAACAACTCTCATCTACAATAAAGTGTTGTGGGTTTAAACTCCCTTAAATTCATTATTAATTTGCCCACATTACATGTGGCATGCACTATTCTTTTAGTGTAGAATGGGGTACCCTAATTAAATTATCAAACATAGTAATTAATATCATTAAGATTTTCAAAATAATATGTTTTTGAGTTGTCATACCTCATGATATTAATTTATTTTAGGTCAGTAGGTCATACTTACACATCTTACTCTAAGTCAGTAGGTCATATATACTCATATCGTGTACTCGAAGCAATCGTTAATTATATCAAGGACAAATTCAGTACAATTTCATACTCTTTTGAATTCTTTGACTAGCTAGACCTCTTACTATCCATCTGGCTCAATCCAAAAATAAGATAATTAAGATGAAAATACTGAGAATAATAATAAACTAACATAAAATCTAATAATGTAGTATCACTCTTTTAGATGGCATAGTCACTGTGTATGCTTATCATCCTCGGAACATGATTGAGTTGGTTATTATAAGGCAAATTTGCTGCAATGAGCAAGGGTCGAATCTCGATAAAGCCGAAACAATGCCTTCCCCATAGTAGTCAACTGTAACTTTCTGATTTACTCCCTCACAGATGGTCATAGGATCGATCATGTGGGATCACCAGGGTAACAGATTTTACTTTTTGCTGTAATATGTATGCTCACTAATTGTACTAATATAGTTGTTTATACAGGTCATGAAAGAATACCTTATTGTATCTAGGAAGGTTGTATCTTTGATAACGAAGTTGATTGTTGGCAATTAAGATTAACATAAATGTTTAGAACCTATTTGATATTATTATATTCTCTTATCTGTGAAGAAGAAAAAAAAGTCTTTAGAGGATCTATTAAATGATTTGTTACTAGTCTTCCCTTCCTCTCCTGGTCCTCCAACAAAAGCAACAATGACTCTACTCTCCAAGATTTTGGAGAACCTTGCTTGTAAGAAGAACATACAAGAGAAATGCAAACAAGTCTAAATAGCATACTATAGCAGTCCCACTTCAACAAAAGGTGAAATCTGCCATCCCAGTGGCCCCACACGGTCGGTCCTACGACCATCTGTGAGGAGGTAAATCAAGAAGCTGCAGTTAGTCATGACAGATGAGAGTATTGCCTTAGCTTTGCCAAAATTCGATCATTGCCCACTTCAGCAACTTTGTTCCATCGTAATCAACTCAACAATGCCCCGGGAGCTACTATAGCAGTCCCAATATGATATCAAAGCAACCTCAACCCTAACAAAATTAACTATTTATAAAGGAAGGAAGCATCTCATTGTTAGTTATCAACCATGCCATGGGGAGTGGCAAATCTTGTTGCTTCTCCAATAATATTGCCTAGTTTAATATCATCTTGAGATACTGTTTATATTGAGACTTAGGTCCCATCCTTTCCCTCTTTGAAGAATATATTTTTGTCATTCCTTATCATTTTTTTTAACATGTTATCGTAATTTTATTTTATTTTCTAAAATCTGATTAAAGGATATCCAACCGTCGCTCTGTAATTGATGCAGGGGTGATGCATGAGGAGTTGAGCTTTAACAGATCATAATTTTTGACTCAGATATCAAAACGAGGTACAATGGATTGCTAATCAAAATCCTTTTAGAGACCTTTATTCAATATTGGATAAAACTCATACTGACCCACTTTTGAACCTATTCGACATCGTTTTAACTTATTTTTACTATTTATAGTAATTTTTTATTTTTAAAACTTTTAGATATTTTTAATTTTTTTCAAGTTAGGGTTTGGTTTACGGTCTATTTATTTGCATATCCGTTTCGGCCAATTTTGATGATTGAATAAAAATTCTTTTTGACAAAACCCTAGAGACGGCACAGTCACGTCTTTCTCTTCATTTTTTTTCTAATTTCTCATACTTATTTTTTCAAAATTCTTCTCTAATCTTCCGCTTCCAGAATAATCGTTATTCTGTCCTGTATCACCAATCCAATAATACAGTTAGATATTTGTCCAAAACACAACAAGCATTCACCTAATCCATCCTTTCAAAGAGTTTCAGATTATCTAACTTGACAGAGAAAGATCAACTAACCCAATAGAAAGGTGTCCAATTAAGCTTCCATTGCACATGTATTCATAGATTAAGAGTCTTTCACGTCCTTGGATGAAGCTTAACCAGATTTCGATGTTGCAGCTTCGAGATCAATGTGATCTCATTTTTGAACACATCCACTCCTTTTGAAGCCATTGGTGGCATCTTTAAATTTTACTCAAGCCAAACAATGGCAATTCCATGTCCTTATCTCATTCTTCAGTAAAAGATGGAATCCGCCACTCTAACGATTCTACATGGTCGGTTCTACGATTATATGTGAGGAGAAAAATTGAAAAGCTGCAGTTATCTCCTGCTTCATCGTTCATGTGAGAACCTACATGTTCATATAGCTAAGCGAGCCAAGTAAAAGTAGTTAGGATGAGAATGAACAATATAATACTTCTCTTCTTCTTCCTCCAAATCGAGTAAGCAACACAAGCAAGGAAAGATCACAACAGTTTATAACTGAATTAGTAAAAAGACTGCAACATATATAGATTTTCAGTTGCATATCTGACATAAAGATCTTGTCCTAGCCCCCCACTCCCATACTCGGTGATATCAGTGAGATCGTCTGTCCATGGTAAGCAACCACTGCCCCTCCCACTTATGTTCAATGCAACATATGCTCTGTGATACGGTGGAATCGTTGAGCTGCCACGAGACCACCAAGTGGCCTTCAGTAGGATCAAGGACGATTAAATAAAGAGCCTAAGGATTGTTAGCTGACGGCATCTGCCACTGGGCTCTGACCTCGGTGTCTGTCCGGCCTCACGTGTCAATCTCATCTCAGCTTTGGTTTCGACCTCGACATCTACTCGGTCTCATGTATGCCGACCTTATCTCAGCCTCGATTCCGATTTCAACGTCTACTCGGCCTCACGTGTCAACTTCATCTCAGCCTTGGTTCCGACCTCAGCATCTGTTTGGCCTCACGTGTCGACCTCATGTCAGCCTCAGTTTCGATTTCGGTGTCTACTCAACCTCACATGCCGAACTCGTCTCGGTTTCGACTTTGACATCTGTTTGGTCTCACGTGTTGATCTCGTCTCAACCTTAGTTTTGACTTCGATGTCTACTCGACCTCATATGCTGACTTCATTTCAGCCTCAGTTCCGACTTCGATGTCTGCTCAGCTTCATGTGCTAACCTCGTCTCAGCCTCTCGATTTCGACGACCTTGGCGTCTACTCGGTTTCATGTGCCGATCTTGTCTTAGCCTCAGTTCCGACTTCAACATCTGCTCGGCCTCACGTGCCGACCTCGTCTAAACCTCGGTTCCGACCTCAACATCTATTCACCTCATGTGTCAACTTCATCTCAGCCTTGGGTCTCAACTTTGACATCTTATGCTGACTCCATATCGATCCTAGGTTGTGTCCAAGGAATCAATTTGTCCACAAGATCAAGAAATCAGACTGTTTCTCCTATAACTTGAGCGTCAAAGTAGTTTGTCGGGATCCATTTTCGATACTATTCTAACTCTTTTTTAGTGCTTTTCAGATTCTTTTATCTTTTCCAATGATCATCTTGTTGATTAATGATTTGATCCTCCAAGATATTTAGCTGGAACACGATATTTAACTGTTGGAGCCGCACTGCAGGAACATTTGATCGCAGTGGTCCTTAACTGATACTCCAGCGCTGTGCAGCATCGATCCCTACGAGGAGTTGTAGCTGGCCTGAGGAGCCCATGGTCCACCTAACGATGGTTGAAGGCTGGTGAATTGGTGACCTGCAGATCTTTGTCCACCTCCAAATTGATGACTCCGTCGGTGCCGTCCGTCCTTCACCAGTGGCCGTTCTGGGAGGGAAGGGAACTGACAGTTGATGGGAGAGCTTCAGCCACCTAGCCGCTCAATAATAGATCGAGTTTCCAAACACACGCCTCCCTGTCGCTCTCCTGGTAATACGGCGCTCGCGCCCAGATCTGGATGGAAAGGAGAAGGACGGGAAGGGGTCTGCCGGTCGCTAGAGGGTCGTCGTCGTCGCCGATGAGGGAGGGGGACGGGTCGTCGGCGCCAGCAAAGAGGGAGGGGGAGGGTTAGGATTGGTCGGGTTTTTTTTGGGAGGTTTTAACACGGGTTGAATTTAGGTTTTATTTGACGACAACTTGAGATTCGTAGTTAGATTTGGTGATTAACAGATCCCTGGGGCAATGGTGCAATGGTAGGAGTGTAGGAATTGTGACTTAGGGTCGCGTCAAATACGGCGTATTTGTAAGAATTTTTTTTCAAATGGGGAACGCAATCAAAGGATGTTGGGCATCTGGATTGGCCGCCGTATGTGCTTCCCGATTTACCCTGGTGGTTAACTTTCTTGGCACCGGGCCAACCACCCCAGTGATTGAATCCATGAGACTGATTGGAATTTATCATTTTTTTTATGACGACAGATAATTCATCGTCAAATTAGTGAAGAACAGAATATTCGTCGTCAAATTGACGATGAATTGAAAGTTTTTCATCAAATTCGTATCACATGGAATGGAAATTTAGAGCCGAAATTTGAATTTAGGGTATATTTGATCAATTTTGACGATGAATTGATAATTCATCACTAAATTTATAACAAATTAATATTTCGTGATAAATTTGATGATGAATTGAAAATTCATCGTCAATTTATGATGAAATTTATGATCAAAATAATTTTAGTGATAAATTTGACGATGAAATATATTTTACTAATTTTGCAACTAAATTATTTTTGTCACAAATTTCATCATTAATTATCGATGAAATAAATTTTTATCGTTAATTTTATTACAGATTTATGATAAATATAAAATTCATCGCTAATCAACTTTTTTTTTAGTGTTATTTCTCTTTACCTTAGGTCATAGGATTAAGTATTAATTGTTATTTTTCCTAGACGTTAGAGGTTTCTTAGGTATTGAGGATCGAGTTATATTATCTCTCCCTGACTTCAAGGGGGCATTTGGTTAGAGGTTGTCATCAATAACCTTGATTATTTATCTAAGATTATCAATAATAATTTATTTGGTTCAGGTTATCAATCAAGTAATACAATATCACTGTCACATCAGCAAAATATCAGCAAATGTGTTATAAACCCGGAATGTGATTACTTAACGACCTAAGATTTTTTATAATTTTAAAAATTAATAAAAAATTTTCATAATTATTTTTTAATTTTAAAATTGAGTTAACTAAAATGTATAGTGAAACTTAATTAAAATTGAATTAATTAATTTAATAAATTTTAATTTAAATATTTATATAATTTAATAATAAATTAATAAATTTTATTTATTAATTTAATAAATTATTTTATTACAATAATTATTTTACCAAATTATTTTATTAAAATATATATAATTTTATTTTAAATTTTAAAAATTATAAATAAATTTTATTTATTTATTTTATATATATTATATTTATTAATATAATAATAAATTAATAAATTATATTTATTAATTTAATAAATTATTTTATTAAAATAATTATTTTAACAAACTATTTTATTAATATATATAAATTTATTTTAAATTAAAAAAATTATAAATAAATTTTATTTATTTATTTTATATATTATTGATTTATTATCATCATTAATATTATTAATATTAATATTATTAATTTATTTTATTTTAAAAATAAATTAAATGATTATATAATAAATATTAAACTAATTATATTTTATTCATTTTAAATAAATAAGTTGAACCAAACTATATTAGATTATGTTTTATACTTTATAACCTTGGTCATGTGATTTCCTAGTAATCACATCACCAAGATCATGTATGATAACATTGGTCATGAAAAGGTTCACCCATATCATGGAATTGAGTTCTATATTATCTCTCTCCTTAGCTCAAAAGTTCGTTTAAGTAGCAAGATTGAGTTCTCTATCTCTCCTTGACCTTAAAGGTTCATCTAGGTCTCAAAATCGAGTTCTCTCATGATATCTCCTTGATCTCCGTAGGTTCACCACTGGGTCATGAGATTAAGTCGATCACTTCCTCACCTTAAAGATTCCTAAGTCATGGGATCAAGTTTTCTACTTACCTCCTCTCGGCCTCATAGGTTTTCCTAGGTTAACGGGATCGAGTTCTCATCATATTCCTGGTTGGTGTAATCACACTCTTAGACATCGAGTGTTTTCAATGTTTTGATGGATTATGTTGTGTAGGACTGATATAGTTATACGGATTGATTTGGTTATACAGATTCAAGTTTAGAGTTTCGGATTAAATTTAAATTCGGGTTGATTTTAATTAATATTTTTTAAAAATATTTTATATTAATCCGACCTGAATCCATCTAATCCATCCGAATTGACACCCCTATTAATAATAAACATACACTTGATTGGGCCCAAATTGAAGGCCCAAATAGAAAAGATGGCGGCCCATATAAATAAGCTTTGGCCTGCGATTTAAAAAAACTCGAGCTTTCCTTTTCGTCGCTGGCGGAGCGCCACCGGCGTTGGCTTCTAGAACTTTCCGGGCGCCTATTTGAATATCCGAGCGCACCGACGGCGATGGCGATCCGCCATGGCTTGCAGCAGCTCTCTCCATCTCCATGGAACCCTGGCCCTCAGCTTCCGCCTCAAATGCTCCCCCAATCGCCGGCTCCCTTTCGCCTGCACTTTGCCTCCCGCTGCCGCTTCTACGAGGCCTCTCCGCTCCGCCACCTCCGCCGCTTCCTCCGCCGACGACCTCCGCCCAGCCCTCGGCGAGAACCCCGAGGGCGTCATATCGGGGGAGTGGCCGGAGAACTTCTCGCTGCTCAGCTACGATGACCTACGGGCTTACCTGGAGACCCAGATCGTCGGGGAAAAGGTTAGTCTCGTTTGTAGAATCTCGCTGCTTCTTTCCTTCGCTGGTGCTGACCGCATCCATGGAGCAGATGCAGCCTTCGGCGACTCTGGCGACGGTGATGTCGACTCAGATCCGAGTGGCAAAGCCTGAGCAGACACTGGGAGATATCGATCATAATTTCGAGGTCGTGTCGGGACTTCCGGTGGTCGATGACCAACTGAGGTGCATCGGTGTCATCTCTAAGAAGGACAAATCCAGAGCATCAAATGGGGTTTGTGTCGTACCTTTTTTACTTTTATCATGATGCACTTTCACATCCTCCTTCTCCACATGTGTTCTGTATGTATTCTTAATTTTTTTTCCTCTCATTTCTAACCTACTGTGTCTGTCTCTGATTGGAAAAACATCTGTTACATTACTGACCTATAATTAGCCAAGATCTTTCATCAAAGCTGCAGTGCCGCCTTCTGAGAGAGGAAATCACACCATATTAATACTGATATCTCAGTCCAATTTGGTCTTAATCTGTTTGTAGGGTTACTGATGGTAGTAAATTGATACAGGCTTCATAAACTCTATGAAAGATAGACGTAGGCTTAATTGACCTATATATAGTAGTGAACATATCAGTGTAAAAGTTGGAACTTGGCACTGCCCTGTTTTTGTGAACCTCAATTCCTTATATGTGCATCTTGTGTCTTGTGCACTCAATCCTTATGATAGATGCACTTGTTCCTTATATATGTGCATGGTGTGCATGTGCATCCGTTTTTTATTTCTTGTTCACTCAATCTTTATGATTTATGTTCTTGTTCTTCATATCATGTATA
>NW_027432842.1:0-2919 GCF_044706935.1 Curcuma longa
GATAAGCAATTAAAAGCATGGATAGAATGCATGGCATGTGAGACATGACATATTGCAATTAAATAAAGTATGCATGAACATGGCAAGTTGACAATGTTATCGAGCAAGTCATGTCAAATAAATTAAAGTATTTATTTCTAGTGATGTATCAAATTCTTGATTTGATACATTTCGTGTTAACTTCGAATGTGTCAATCCACTTTGACTCATTTTAATTTTTATGTTATTTTATGAAGTATGATTTTATTAATTTTTTCATAATTAAGTGATACTTGATTGTAACTTGATTTCTGATTTTTAAATTATTCATTTGAATTTAACTTAGACTTGTAACCCAAGTCTAGATTTGATTTTTAATAATCTTTCTAAATTTTCAATTTTATTTTTCAAAGTATTATTTTCATTTTTCAAAATTTTAAATGTTGAATTTTCTGAACTTTTAAACTTTCAAAACTTTCTTTTACATTTTTAAAATCCAAAATTTGATTTTCTGAATTTTTAACATTTAAAAATTGATCTTTTGAATGTTTAATTTTTGAAAACTGATTTTTATAAATTTGGAAATTCAAATTCGAATTTTTCTGATTTTTAAAATTCAAACCATAATTTTTCTTATTTTTAAAATTTAAGTTAGTTTTTCAAAATTCAAAAATTTGTTTTCTTTAATTTTTAAATTCAATTTCTGATTTTTAAATTTTGAAAATTTATTTTTTATTTTTGATTTTTCAAATTTTTAGATTTTGAAAACTTATTTTCTTGATTTTTAATGTTTAAAAATTGTTTTTCTATTTTTTTAATTTTGAAAGCTTTTTATTTGATTTTGAAAAATTATTATGAATAAAATTCAGATTAGTTAATATTGAATTATTTTTCAAATTAATTGATTTATTATTTGGATTAATCTTTTGATTAGCCAGATCATGGTTTTGATTGATCCGACTAAGGTTATCAAGGTTTTGATTAATCCGAATAAGGTTGATGTCGATCAAAGTCTTGATCGACTCAATCAAAGTCTAAATTTAAGTTGATTATTATTTGAATTATTTAAATTATTTTTTATTAATTTTAAATTAATTGATTTATTATTAATTAATATATTTTTGTTAATTAGACTTGAATTAGATGAATGGTTAGAACAAATTAAGGTAGATTTATCATGCTTATCCAATTTGCTAGCATAATCGGAAACATTAGATTACAACTAGCATGCATAGCAAAAATGGGATTTTCGTAAAATTTAAAATTACTAATCTTAATTGCTCCCTCTAGATCCTTGGATCTTTTCTGTGGGTATCGGTTCTTGTAATGTTCGATCTCCTTGCACTTGAAGCACACCACATGTTCCTTGCTTCTCTGAATCGCTAGCATGGATTCCTCCTTTGTCGCTGGTTTTGCGAACCAATGTTTATGAGTAGGACACTTATTTTTATAGTTTCATCTCTCCCTGTACTTGAAACATATTATATGTGATTTAAAATTTGAATTAAAATGTATACCTGTCGAATCCGGGTTAGGATTCTCCCCCGACCGTTAACGATTCAAACTCGAGTTTGACTTGATCGTCTAGCTTCGACGAGTCCCCATAAAGCTTGATCAACCGAGTCCAAAAGTTGTAGGCTTTTTCGAATGTACCTAATCTGCGCACAATTCAGTTAGGTAAAATGCTAATACTAATTTTATTACCTTTTAGTCCTCTTGGGACTTTTGGACGGATAATTCTTTTAGGGTGACTCAACTGTCGAAGTCCCCCATTAACATGAAGTTCTCCATTGTTGGCCTCCAAATTTCGAAATACTCTATCTCGTATGGAGGTGGCTCATAGATACATCGGTCGAGTTCTCCTTCGTTCTCCCTATTTTTCTACTCCTTCGTTCTCCCTATTTTTCTACACTTTTATAAAAATAATTAAAAAGAAAAAGAAAAAAGAACTTAAACCTAAGATACCTCTAGCCTACTCCTCAGGCGATTAGACCAATGAAGAATCTCACGCTTTGATATCAATTTGTAGGATCTATTTCAACGCTAAGAGGGGGATGAATAGTGTACTCATCTTTTCGTCATTTTCTTTATATCAAAGTCGTTAGTAATGCAGCAGAAATAATAACAAAACAGTACAAAAAGAAGACACAAGAATATTTAACGTGGTTCGACAACCCCCGAGATCCCTACTCCACCTAGGCACTCAACCATGAGTCCACTAGTTTCTTTCTCCTTTCCGAACACTTTTCGAGAGGCAGAGAAACCTCTTACAAAATTCGTAAGATACAATCACAATAACAAAATAATAAGCAATTAAGTATGATAACAAGAAATAAACTCATGTAAATCCGGTTGGAAATCCTGAATGTCGTAGTACCCTTCCTGGTGCTTCCCGAATCACACAAGCGGAGTTTGAAGTACTTTCTGAGCATTTGAACGAAGATAGATGATAGAAGAGGTTGCTCCTCGAATCCCTTTTTATATTGCTTGATCGGCACTCCCTTGGTCGACTGGAAGCTCTTCCGGACGACTGGACTCAATTGAAAACTCAATCCTCCGATGATTCTATTGGAAACTCACTCTTCCGATCGACTGGAAGCTCCTCCGGGCGACTAGACTCAGTTGAAAACTCAATCCTCCGACGACTCGATTGGAAACTTCGATTGGAAGCTCCTCCAGTCGGCTGGACCTCCAATGACTCAGTTGGAAATTCAATCCTCTTCAGGCTGAGTTTTCACTCCCAGTCGACTAGAAGCTCTCCCAGCCGCCTGGACCTTGAGTCACCTAGAAGCTCTCTAGTCACCTGGGCATCGGCTCGCTTGGAAGCTCTCCCAGTTGCCTGTAGCAGTTTATCCTTCCAAACTTAGTCAAGTTCTCCTGAACAAGCTCCGATCTCTTAAGTCTTCATTCGACTGTTTCCTGCAACAAAAGCATACAAAG
>NW_027432843.1:0-3529 GCF_044706935.1 Curcuma longa
GACATGATATATTACAATTAAATAAAGTATGCATGAACATGACAAGTTAAACATGTTATCAACCAAATCAAGTCAAACAAATTAAAGTATTTGTTTCTAGTGATATATCAAATTTTCTCGATTTGATATATTTCGTATTAACTTCGAATTCAAATGTGTCAATTCACTTTGACATATTTTTATTTTTATAATATTTTATCAAGTAAGATTTTATTAATTATTTCATAATTAAGTAATACTTGATTGTAACTTAGTTTGTGATTTTTAAATTGTTCATTTGAATTTAACTTAGACTTGTAACCACGTCTAGATTTTGATTTTTAATATTTTTCTAATTTTATTTTTTAAAATATTATTTTCATTTTTCAAAACTTTGAATGTTGAATTTTTTGAACTTTTAAACTTTGAAAACTTATCTTTTGCATTCTTTAAATCTAAAAATTGATTTTTCAAATTTTTTAATATTTAAAAATTGATATTTTGAATTTTTAATTTCTGAAAACTAATTCTTATAATTTGGGAATTAAAGTTAAATTTTTATGATTTTTAAAATTCAAAACATAATTTTTCTTATTTTTAAAATTTAAATTAAGGTTTTTCAAAATTTGAAAACTTGTTTTCTTTAATTTTTAAATACAATTTCTGATTTTTAAAAATTAAAATTTTATTTTTAAATTTTAAATTCTGATTTATTTTTCAATTTTTTAGATTTTTAAAACTTATTTTCTTGATTTTTAATTTTTAAAATTGTTTTTCTACTTTTCTAAATTTTAAAAACTTTTTATTTGATTTTGAAAAATTTTTATGAATAAAATTAAAATTAATTTAGTTAATTTTGAATTATTTTTTAAATTAATTGATTTATTATTTGGATTAATTAATTAATCAAGTGAATTGGATTTTAATTGATCTTTTGATTAGTTAGATCAAGATTTTGATTGATCTGACGAAGGTTATATCGACTTGATCAAAGTCTTGATCGACTTATCAAAATGTTGATTAAGTTTTAGATCATTATTTAAATTATCTTTAAATTAATTTTGAATTAATTGATTTATTATTAATTAATATTTTTGTTAATTAGATTTGAATTAGGTGAATGGTTAGAATAAATTAAGGTAGATTTGATACTTTGAATTTGCTAACATAATTGAAAATATCTAAATTACAACTAGCATGCATAGCAAAAATGGGATTTTTATAAAATTTAAAATTACTAACCTTGATTGCTCCCCCTAAATCCTTGGATCTTCTCTATGGGCATCGGTTCTTGTAATGTCCAGTCTCCTTACACTTGAAGCACACCACGTGTTCCTTGCTTCTTTGAATCGCTCACATCAGTTCCTCCTTTTCGCTGATTGTGTGGACCGATTCTTATGAATAGAGCACATATTTTTATAGTGTCTTCTCTCCTTGCACTTGAAGCATATTCTATGTGATTTATAATTTGAATTAAAATGTATACCTATCGAATCCGGGTTAGGATTCTCCCCTTGACTGTTGACGATTTGGATTCGAGTTCGACTTGATCGTCTAGCTTTGATAGGTCCTCGTGAAGCTTGATCAACCGAGTCCAAAGGTCGTAGGCTTTTTCGAATTTACCTAATCTGCACAATTCGATTAGGTAAAATACTTAATATTAATTTTATTACCTTTTGGTCCTCTTGGGACTTTTGGATAGATGGTTCTTTTCGGGCAACTCAACTATCAAAGTCCCCCATTAGGCTACCGAAGCCCTCCATCGTCGGCCTCCAAACTTCGAAATACTCTATCTCGTATGGAGGTGGCTCGTAGATGCATCAGTCTAGTTCTCCTTTGTTCTCCCTATTTTTCTCCACTTTTATGAAAATAATAAAAAAAGAAAAAAGAACTTAAAACTAATGTATCTCTAGATGTGACTAGACCAATGAAGGGTTCTGTTTTGATATCAATTTGTAGGATCAATTTAATGCTAAAGGGGGGTGAATAGCGTACTCGTCTTTTCGTCGTTTTCTTTTCTATCAAAGTCGTTAGTAATAGCGGAATAATAACAAAACAGTACAAAAAGAAGACACCAGAATTTTAACGTGATTTGGCAACCCCTCCAGGGTCCCTACTCCACCTATGCACTCAACTGTGAATCTAATAGTTTCTTTCTCCTTTCCGAATACTTTACAAAGACAAAAAAACCTCTTACAAGGTTTGTAAGATACAATCACAATAACAAAATGATGATGTAATTCAATATAATAATAAGAAACAAACTTGTGTAGATCAATTCGATTGAAAACCTTGAATGTCACAACACTTTGCCTAGCACTTCTCGAATCAGATAAACGAAGTTTGAAGTACTTTTTGAGCCCTTGAATGGAAATGGATGATAGTAATTGATATTAGAAGAGACTGCCTTGAATCCCTTTTTATATTGCTCAATTGGCACTGTCCTGGTCGACTGGAAGCTCCTCCGGGCGACTAGACTCAGTTGGAAACTCAATCCTCCGACAGCTCAATTGGAAACTCACTCCTCCGATCGACTGGAAGCTCCTCCGAGAGACTGATCTCAGTTGGAAACTCAATCCTCCGACGACCCAGTTGGAAACTCACTCCTCCGATCGACTGGAAGCTCCTCCAATCGATTGGACCTCTAATGACTCAGTTGTAAACTCAATCCTTCGGACTGAGTTTTCACTCCTAATTGACTAGAAGCTCTTGTAGGGTCCCCAAGGATGTCTGTATCTTAACAATAGCATGATATTGTCCACTTTGGGCCTAAGCCTCATGGTTTTGTTATTGGGCTCTCCCCAAAAGGCCTCATGTCAATGGAGATACTTTCCATCCTTTTAAACCCATGATCTTTCCCATGTGTTTTAGATGTGGGACTATGTTTGCACCTTTGCAACCCAACAATCCCCCCCTCAAACAAAGGACCACAGACCCCCCCTCAAACGGAAAGCCTCCGTTTGATGTCTGAATCTTCGACCCCCAGACTTCCTGCCCCTCGGTCCACCCTGACCTACTAGGACTTCCTGCCCACCCGCAACCAGGACTTCCTGCCCAGCCGCAACCAGGACTTCATGCCCCTCGGTCTACCCGACCTACTAGGACTTCCTTAGCCGCAACTAGGACTTCATGCCCCCTCGATCTACCCGACCTTCTAGGACTTCCTGCCCAGCCGCAACCAGGACTTCATGCCCCTCGGTCTACCCGACCTACTAGGAATTCCTGCTTAGCTGACCCTACGTGACTTCATGCCCCTCGGTCTACCCGACCTACTAGGACTTCCAGCCCAGCCACAACCAGGACTTCATGCCCCTCGGTCTACCCGACCTACTAGAAATCCTGCCCAGCCGCAACCAGGACTTCATGCCCCTCGGTCTACCCGACCTACTAGGACTTCCTGCCCGATATCTGGTCCTCTTGATTCAAACACGGGAGCCCCTACTTCCTTTGTTTTTAAGGTTCAACCCACATGGTTAGATCCGGATCATGGCTTTCCAGCGGTTAGTCCGGTGAAGAGCGGCTTCGCTCTGATACCAATTGTAGGGTCCCC
>NW_027432844.1:0-2813 GCF_044706935.1 Curcuma longa
AGAAAGGTCCAACTGAGCCGGGATAGTTTTATTTGAGCCGGCGGTCGGCCCGGCCCAATAAAATTTTGAAAATCTGAAGAGGTTTTTTTGAAAAAACGTCCCAAAATTTTCGTTAATATAAAAATACTCCTCCGATGACTCGGTTCTTTGAAGTGCCGCCTCCGGTGGCCGCCGACCGCTGCCCTCCGGAGAAGCTCAGGTCGCAGAAGTTGCAGCTGCGCCCAGTGCTTTCCGTTCCGGTCTCCAGTTCCCCGAGATTGGTAGGAGTAGAGGCATCGGTCTTGCTCTTGTCGTGGCTGGCCGTGTGTCCTCCGAGCGCTTGGTGAGAAGAGGAGACGGCCCTGAAGCGGATACCACAGGGATGGATTCGATTCTCGGAACCAGACTTGCTAATCTTCCGGCGGATTGATTCCGGCTTGTCTTGATCCGAATCGAGCGCCGCCGGACTGTCAAAATCGGTTCTTGGAGGACTTCATGGCCGTTGTCGTCGCTGTCGTAAGTAACCGTAGCACCGACCACCTCTTCCTGGGGGCCGGAGGCAGCGGCGGTGGACGATTGCTCATCGGTTGTCTCTTCCGGGTGGGACCTCAGGTGGCCGTACTCCAAGGGGAAGATATTCCCGCACTCGGGCTAGGGTTCCTGGCCAGCTTCTTAGCGTGAGATGAATCCTCCTCCATGAAACGACCTCCCATTGATCTCTGGTTAATAACACATCAAAGCTTTCATCTTGTAGCACATAAACAACTCACTCTGCTCTGAAACGATCCGCTTCCCACAAGCACGAATCCCAAACCAAATTTCACCCTGTAAAGAATCATCAGACAGAAACGATCGACAAAATTGTGAGCTCGGTGATAAACAGAGGATGATCGAAAGAAGTCATCTCGCCGGATTGCGCACGGAGAAAAGAGAAGAATGCGATCTTTAAACCGAAGAGAAATCATCAGAACCGAGTAAAAAAATTCTCCCTTTTTCGATGCGATTTAATCCAAGACGAGGGTTTTAGGGTTTCGCGGCGAGAAAGAGGAGCGAGTGAGAATGGAGCTCAGAGTTGAAGAAGAGACAAAGCCGTTGGAAGAAAAATAGAGAGAAAGTAAAAAAGAAATAATTATTTTATTAATTTATTATTACAAGTAACAATTATATTTATATAATTCAATTAGATGATATATACATTTTATTTAATAATAATATTATGTCTTCAACATTAACATTAAAATTGACTGCTAGTATGTTCGTCACTTCGGACTCAGACTGTGCTTCAAACGTAGCTTGGGCTTGGCTGGAGTTAGACTTGGGTACCTAAAGCCATCTTGATCGATCTCATCTCGAATAACCCCGCCTCAGCTATTCCAGTAGTTTTGTCTTGGCCACCTCAGACATCTCATTTTGATCAATCTCATTTCGACCACCTCAGACGTCTTGTCTCAATTAGCCTTATCTCAGCGACCTCAAATGTTTCATCTCAACCACTCCACCTTACTCTAGCTCATCTGGGGTCCTGTCCTCATGCCTTCGGCGTACAAATATCTTACATAGTTTGCCAAAGGAGAACAGAATATTCTTACAGACAAGTAACAATTTGAGGACGTACAAGTAGTTACAAGATTGTCAGTCTAATTAGACTAGATACTACTTTTTTTCTGTGCATGTAAGGCCGAAGGGAATACCCGGAGTCAAACTCGATCCCTTAGATACTCCTCTTTTTGCACATAAGGTCAAAATAAAATAGTTATTGGATTTGATCCCCTTTTGACAGTAGCTATAAGGGTTCTATCCTATCCGACTTGGAGAGGCCAGGAGCAGGCTATAAAAGGTCCGACCCACTACCATATTCGAGATTCCCTTCTGAAAATTCTACTAGCATTATTTTCTTTCTATCATCTCTTTCCAGAGACGGATTTAAGTAGGAGTTGTCCTGGGCTGTAGCCCAGCCCTATCAGTCTTATAATAATTTATCATTGAATATTTCTGAAGGAGTTGGTGGGCAGTTGGCTAGCGGTAGGTTTCATCTCTCCAGAGTTCAAACCTCTCTTTCCCTATTCTTTGATAAAGATTACCTAATATAATTTTTAAGCAAATAGGGCTATTTTGGGCTTAATTTAATTTTTAAAAAAAAATAGTTGAGCTATTTTAAGTTTAATTTAATTTTTAAAAAATTATATAAGGTTGAGCTATTTTGGGCTCTAATTTAATTTTTAAAAAATTAGATAGATACTTGTAGTCTACAATTTGGTATCAAAAAAAATTAATAGATTTTTTTTTGTTCATTGTATTTTCATACTTAAAGTCAGCACAGTCCATCTCTACTTTCTGGATCTGTCCCTGTCTCTTTCAGAACTCTAACTTAAACGTTAAAGTGACTTGTCAGGACTCCCAGTATCAGTCTAACATCTTCTCTGAAGTGTATTTTAGGTTTAGATCATCTCTCGCACCTTAGTTCATTCGGGAGGTCGCCTGTATCGGATTGTTTATTGACTGATGATTTTACCATCAGCAGTACTTGACTAGAACAATAACCATGGGAATTAATTCATGATTATTATCCTAAATTATTATTGTTATCGTGTTTCTTATAGATAATTTCTTGTCAACATGTCAGATTCCGTGATAAAAAAATCATAAATTCTCGATCCTAACCTAACCACTCAATCTTGATCTCTCTCGTCGTCTTTCCCTCTCATCGTCGTTCTGAGAGAGCCGTCGTCATCTCACACCTTTGCGAGTGAGTCCGAGTCGTCATCATCTCCATGTGCCATCCTCGAATATATATATATATATATATATTTATTTAATTAAAAAAATTATCTAAG
>NW_027432845.1:0-1448 GCF_044706935.1 Curcuma longa
ACACTTCAAGAAAGCAAGAAAGTAACCCACATCCGCTCAGAAAGGTCGAACTGGGCCGGGATAGTTTCATTGGAGCCGGCGGTCGGCCCGGTCCAATAAAACGTAGCTTGAACTTGGGTCCCTAAAGGCATCTAGGTCGGTCTGATCTCGGATAGCCCTGCCTCGGTTATTCTAGTAGTCTCATCTTGGCCACTTCAGGCATTTCGTTTCGACCAATCTCGTTTTGGGCACTTCAGGTGTCTTGTCTCAACTAGTTTTATCTCAGCCACCTTAGATGTCTCATCTCGATCACTCCACCTTGCTCTGTCTCATTCGGGGTCTTGTCCTCATGCCTTCGACGTACAAATATTTTACATAGCTTGTCAAAAGAGAATGCGAATATTCTTACAAATAAGCAGCAGTTTGAGGACGAACAAGTAGTTGCAAGGTTGCTAGATCCAGTTCTCTTAGATACTCTTTTTCTCTACACGTAAGGCCGAAGGGAATACGAGGTTGCCAGATAGGGCTGAGCAAGCGGGCGGGTCGGACGGGTTCGTGCGATTTTCCCACCCGACCCACCATTGGCGGGTTAATAAAATTTAAACCCAACTCGATTTTTTTTCGCATCAAATTCGGCGGGTGGCGGGTGGCGGCGGGCGTGGCGGGCGGATTGGCGGGTTATCGAATGTAAAAAGGGCGCGGGCATGGGTTATCAAATTGGCGGGTTATCACGAGCATGGCGGGTTAAAAACTAATCAATATTTTGTAACACTAGATGAAGAATAATAGAATATACAAGAAAGTAAGCTTCAACAAAAAAAAAAAAAAACAAACGAGTTGCATAACAGCAGAAGCAAAACACAGATAATGGCATTGGAAGTAGAATAAAAGTGATGATAATGATAATTGATATTTAATACAAAACAAACAGCAGTAAAATAAAAATTATTGTTAACCAAACCAAGCAAAAATCTAACAAAATCGGAATTTGGAAGTGAAGAGCTTGGATGAATCGAATCAATGTTTTGTTCCAGGAGAAGAGTTAGAGAAAATACCCGAAATTCCACACAACTAGTGAAAAGTTGAAACTTGAAACTAAAGAGTGAAAATTACATACTTGAAACCCTTGATTCTTGACTCCTGAAGCTTGAAAGTTGGGAGAGAGGAAAGTGCCGAAGTGTGAGAATGGGTTTGCTGCTGGAAACCTCTCTTTTTTGTCCTTATCTATTATTAAACAAATCATTTTTAATATATGTATACATATATTTTATTATTTGTATATAAATAGGCGGGCGGGTCGGGTTTAGTCGGATTTTAAAATTAAAACCCGAAACCCGCCCGTGTACAAGCGGGTTTGTCAATTTTCTATCCATTTTTATTTTTAATTTTTTTTAAACCTGCGGGTTGGCGGGTTCCGGATGCGGGTGGCGGGCGGGTTTAGCGGGCCGGGCGGGTACTGCTCACCCCTA
>NW_027432846.1:0-2185 GCF_044706935.1 Curcuma longa
AAAGTAAGGGAAGTCAAATTGTTACTGATAATCTAGAAAAGAATAAAAAATTATGATGAGCATTGATCAAACACACATTTCAGATTTTCAATCTAACGCTTCCCCAACTGAGCTATCATCGCATTATTATGAAATTTTTTTTGGAGTAGATAGAAATTCTAAATCTTTGGAAGGATAATATTAGAAAAATGTCTAAAAATTAGAGAAGTCAAATTGTTATATGATAATATTAGAAAAGAATCCATAATCAAACATGTGATTTTTAGATCTTTAGTTTAACGTTCTTCTAACTGAGCTATCCCTACATTATTATGACAAAACTTTAAGTCTTTAGAGTAAATTGGAAATTCTAAAATTTTGAAAGAAAATCTTGTGGGCAAAAATAAATTGCCATTAGCGTGGATCAAACACGGACCTTCAAATTTTCAATCTAATGCTCTCCCAACTGAGCTATCTCCGCATAAATAAATTTTTAGAAATAATTGAAAATTCTAAAACTTTGAAAGAAAATCTTGTAGGTAAAAATAAATTGCGGTGAGTATGGATCAAACACGCGACCTTTCAGTCTCGGTCTAACGCTCTCCCAACTGAGCTATCCCCGCATTGATGTAAGAAAACTTTTGGAGAGAATTAAAAATTCTAAAACTTGAAAGAAAATCTTGTGAGCAAAAGTAGACTGCGGTGAGCATGGATCAAACACGCGACCTTCAGATCTTCAGTCTGACGCTCTCCCAACTGAGCTATCCCCACATTGATATGAAAAAACTTCTGGAGAGAATTGAAAATTCTAAAGCTTTGAAAAAAAAAGCTTACGGTCAAAACTAAGGGAAGTTTATTGTTGTCAAATGATATTAGAAAAGAATCCAAAAATTGCGGTAAACGTGGATCTCAAGTTGACACTCTATCAACTGAGCTATCCCGACATTATTAGGAGAAATTTTTGGAGTGGATTAAAAATTCTAAAACTTTGGAAGAAAATCTCATAGACAAAAGTACGGAAAGTCGAGTTGTTGTCGGATAATATTAGAAAGAGTCCAAAAATTATGACGGATTGAACATACGACCTTTAGATATTCTCTCCCAACTGAGCTATCCCTGCATTATTAAGAGAAACTTTTAGAGTGGATTGAAAATTCTAAAATTTTAAAAGAAAATCTTGTGGACAAAAATAAAGGAAGTCAAATGGTTGTTGAATATTATTAGAAAAGAATTAAATAATTACAGTGACAAGGATTGAAGACGCAATCTTCGCCCCCGGGGCATAGGTGAGTTGGTTACGACGTAGCAGACTTGCAGAAGAGGGCAAGGGTTTGAATCCTGGCGAAGCCAGGTAATACCCTCCTGTGTCGTAACCAACTGCACTTTCTCGATTTACCTCCTCACAGATGATCGTGGGGCCGATCGTGTGGAGCCGCTAAGGTGGCGGATCCACCTTTTGCAGAAGAAGACGCAATCTTCAAACCTTCAATCTAACGCTCTCCCAACTAAGCTATCCCCATATTGTTATAAAAACGTTTTAGAGTCAATTGAAATTCTAAAACTTTGAAAGAAAATTTCGAAGGAAAGTCAAATTGTTGTTGGATAATATTAGAAAAGAGTTCAAAAATTGTGGCACGTGGATGCAAAAGTAAGGGAAGTCAAATTGTTATTGGATAATATTAGAAAAGAATCCAAAAATTATAGTGAATGTGGGTCAAACATGCAATCTTCAAATCTTCAATTTGACACTCTTCCAACTGAGTTATCCCATCCCTACATTATTATGAAAAACTTTTGGAGTGATTGAAAATTCTAAACTTTTGGAAGAAAATGTTGATAGCAAAAATAAGGGAAGTCAAATTGTTATCGGATAATAGTGCAGTGAGTGTGATTTTCAGTCTAACACTCTCCCAACTAAGCTATCCCGGCATTGTTGTATTTAACTAACTATTGTACAAACAATTAGTAGAAGCAAATAGAAGAGAAAGATGCCCTCTCCCAGGGACGGATCCAGGAAAAGGAGATAGGTTGGGCTTTGGGTGTGGAAGGGGCGGGTTAAGTAAAAAAAATGTTTATAAAAAGAATCAATGTGTAATAATCTAATAGTGAAAATTTTTTTATAAAATTTTTTTTACAATAGATAAACAATTTTTTAGGGTGGGCTAGAGCCTAGAATAGCCCTTGAGAAGATCCGTCCATGTCCTCT
>NW_027432847.1:0-3521 GCF_044706935.1 Curcuma longa
TTTGACCAGAGAAGAAGATTTAGACTTGGACCGTTTGGACGTGGCGGTTGAAAAAAAAGAAAAAAAAAATAATAAGATTTATCTTTTATCATATAAAAGATAAATGCTTTATTTTTTTATTAAGGATAATTCTCTTTATCTTTTATTAAAGATAAAGTTTATCCTTATTTACTTAACGGCTACGATCAAGCCTATCTCTGATCAACGGTTAGGATCGCATCAACGGATCAATGACCAAGAGAAAGTTCATCTACGATCAACGATCTAGATCTATTCTCTTGGGCTATAAATAGACTTAGAGTTTTAGCTTCAACATATCAATTACTTTATCATTTTCTCTAAGTTTCTCTGCTATAATTGTAAAGGCTTCTCCGCCTAAAGGAGTTTTGTTTGAGCGTCAATTGCCTTGGAAGCAATGACTAAATGCAACCAAGTTTTTTTTTAAAACAGTGTCTATCCTGCAACCTTGCTTAATCGTCTATTCACCCCTCTAGCCGGTCCAATCTGATCCAACATGATTATATATATATATCTCATTCATGAAAAATCAATCATTAGACATGTCCAAAATTATAAAACTAAAGTTAAAAACCAACTCAACAAAAGGATCAAAATCATCAGATTAGATTGTGGTGGCGAATATTGTGGTAGATATAATGGTTTAGGTAAACAACATTTATGAGGTTTTTGCCAAGTTCCTAGAGAAAAGCGATATCGTCCCACAGTACACCATGCCATGTTCACCTACTATAAATGGTGTCGTTGAAAGATGAAATAGAATGCCCAATGAGGCACTCTGAGAAGTATGATTCTCTGATTCTACCTTACCATAGTCACTCTGAGAAGAAGCACTTAAGACTGCAGCATATATCCTTAACAGAGTCCCAACTAAAGCAACTAACAAAATCCCTTTTGAACTTTGGACAAACAAGAAGCCAAGTCTAAAGCATTTTCATGTATGAGGATATCCAACTGAGACACAACCTTATAGGCCTAATGAAAAGAAACTAGATTTAAGAATCATTAGTTGTTATGTTATTGGATACTTTAAAAGGTCTAGGGGGCACAAGTTTTAAGTTTTATGTTGTCGACAACTAACTCAATTTTTTGAGTAAGGAAATGCACAGATTCTTTTTGAGGATGTTGAGTTTACAAGGGGAGATAAGGTTAAGCACTTTGTCTTTGAAGAAGAATATGTTGAGATTCCCACATATGTTATTGAATTTGGTCAAGATTCTATTCTTTCATCATGTTCACGACACAATGGATCAAGACAATGCTGGAGAACCTCCCATTCAAGATACTATTCAAGAAGAACAAACTCTACGACCTCAAGAACATATGCCAATAAGGAGATCCACTAGACAAAGAATTAGTATAGTGTCAGATGATTACATCATATTTCTTCAAGAACATGAGGTTGACATTGGAATGATGGAAGATGATCCAACCAACTTCCGTAGAACCATAGAAAGTTCTAACTGTCATAAGTGGATTGATGTCATGAATGAAGAGATGAAGTCCATGATGGGCAATGATATATGGGATTTTATCCCATCGCTAGAATGTAAGAAGCCCATTGATTGCAAATTTATATTTAAAACCAAGAGGATTCTAGAGGCAATGCAAAATAGATACAAGGCTCGTCTTATCGCAAAAGGCTTCACACAGAAAGAAAGCATCAATTATAAAGAAACTTTCTCATTGATCTTGAGTTGCATCATATGGATGTAAAGATCGCCTTCCTTAATGGTGACATTGATGAAGTGATCTATATGGTGTAATTGAAAAACTTTGAATTAGAATATTCAAAGAATTTATGGTGTGCAAACTTAAGAAATCTATCTATGGGCCCAAGCAAGCATCTCGACAATGGTTTTTCAAATTTTATCAAGTGATCATCTTGTTCGGTTGTGAACTGAATTTGTTGATAATTGTATATACCAAAAGTTCTGTGGGAGCAACTATATTTTTTGGCCTTATATGTCAATGATATTTTACTTGCCAACAATGATATAAGCTTATTACACTAAACCAAGAGATTTCTAATTAGGAATTTTGAGATGAAAGATCTTGATGACATCTCTTTTATGTTAGATATACAAATATCTGAGATCACTTCAGGGCACTTTGGCATTATCATAAAAGTGTTATATCTAAAAGGACCTCAAAAGGTATGACATGCAAAATTGTAAACCAAGTGATACCCTTATGCCTAAGGGAGACAAATTTATTCTTGATCAGTGCCCCAAAAATGACTTTGAAGGGAAGTAAATACAAGAGATTTTTCATGTGTCAATAGTAGGAACTTTAATATATGTTCAAGTTTGTGCATGCCTAACATTACATACATTACGGGGATGTTGGGCAGTTACTTGAGCAATTCAAGATTAGACCATTAGAAAGCAGCCAAACAGGTCTTGTGGTATATATTGAGAACATATGATCATATTCTCATTTATTGAAGGCCATATCAGCTTGAGATTGTTGGATATACTAACTCTGATTTTGATGGATGCTTTGATAGCATGAAATCTATATATCAGGCTACATCTACCTGCTAGTTGGAGAAGCTATCACTTCGAAGAGTGTAAAACAATCTCTTGTGACCTCTTCCACTATGGAAGTAGAATTTGTAGCATATTATGAGACATCCAATCATAAATATGGTTGTGGAATTTTGTCATGGGGCTACACATATATGGGATGCTATTAATCGACCACTCATTTTGTGATAATAAATCATCACTTCTATATTCTTACAACAGTAGGAGCTTGATGAAGTTAAAGCATATAAACATCAAGTTCTTAGTTGTGAAAGAAGACTTCAAAAGTGAACAGTTTTCATAAAGCATATTGGGACAAACTCCATGATTGAAGATACACTTACTAAAGGAGTGCCACCCAAGGGATTTTATAAGCACACTGCTTGTATGTGTGTCATGTCTTTAAATGATGTTCCATTTAGAGGGAGTTGGTTATATTAGTTTATACTTCGGCTTGTTGTGTTTTGAGATTGATTTCTACATAAATAAATTCTAATTTGGTTTACACACTCTGACTCTAATTTATGGTTTAATTTCATTAAGATTTAAGGTTGACCAGTATAAAATAGATATGTTACGATTACATAAAATTTTCTTACTACCTATCTATATCATAATCCATGTCATTTAGTTGTGTTGGCATATATGACCATTAAGGATTGAGTTACGATAGATGTAACAAATGTCGCTTTGATGCTATGTTGACATGATGGATGGACCGGATTGGTTACAAATATATTTTTGATAATGACAACAAATTTGAGCTCATAATGTTATTTTTGTAAAATATATTAATAAGATTACACGTATAATCTAAATAGGAGATTGTTGGATCATTAATCCAATGTTAGACTTATATGTGAAATAATTATGTATTATAGCTTGTCATATTTGGTTAAACCTAATTAAAGGTGATCAATTAAATTTTTAGATATTTGAGTTTTTAATGTATCTAATAGGATATGATCCTTTATG
>NW_027432848.1:0-3357 GCF_044706935.1 Curcuma longa
TGGGTCGTCCATTATGAATATTTCTAAATTTATTTTGATGATTGATGAAAAATTTCCATGAATCGGATTAATCATGTCCAAGATTAATTTGGTTCTATGAGTTGGATACTTGTTGATCGAACAATCGGTCTTATGGGATTAGTTTGGTAGACACATCTAAATGCAAAGGAGCAAAAATGGATAATAAGTTATTTTTTTTATAATCCAGATCTTTACGAACCTAATTAATTTCGGAGATGAACGACTTTCCCTTGATTCACCCATCGAGCAAATTCAAAAGCACGAGTAGTTCCTCACCTAACAACCAACATCTTAAATTTTTTATCCTACTAGAGGAAAATATCTTGTAGTTTGCCTTGCATTTGCCCGAAATAATTTTTTTTTAATAATCTAGATATCCATATCTTACGATCCGAGTAATCCTGACGTGATCAATCCAATCCTATAAAAATTTCCTACCGACTACTAGAATAAATTCGAAACCACAATCAACGACCTATATAATGGTCAAACGATCTTAGTGGTTTGAATGAGGGAGGTAAATTTCTTACACTCTTTGAATTTCAAACCCTAAGGGCATGGGGAGCCTAAGATGTGCTTATGCACCATATATCCTAAGAAATTATTCGGAAAGGAAGACCAAATCAGGACACTGTGCAAACGATTGAGATTGAAGACATTGTTGTTCTTAGGTTAAGAAAATGGTGCACCATCTACATCCTAATAGTTGAATTCAACTCTTAATAGACTGCATGAAAATGCAGCATGAAATTCCAACTAAAGAAAAAATCTTAAATGACTTAATTATAAATTTAAAAAATAAAAAATAATTTTTATTTTAAAAATTTTTTATGTTTAATACTATAATCCAACTCTTAAACCCTAAAGAAAAAAAAATCTTAAATGGTTTAACCATATACCTCTACTAAATCTCACTTTTCAACATATGGAACATCTCAAAAAAATTTAATAAATAAGAAACAATATATATATATATATATATATATAATCAAGAAAACAATAAAATGAAAATAACAAAAATATCCCATAAAGAATAGCCTAATAATAAATACTTAAGGAATCAAAAGGCATCATTATCTATTTTTTTATTCTCACTTCATTGATCATTGACAATGTAAATGACAAAAGTACAAGAAAAATTCATAGAGATGGTTGATTGGGTTTTTAATTTTGCAAGAAGAAACACTTGAAGCAAATTACCATCCTTGCTATTCATCCCTGAATGTTTCAATATTGTTTATACCTTTTTCCAAGTGATGCAGGAGGATCTCTTTTCTCCAATCTTCCAAGTGTGGAAAATCACATTGATCTCCGTACCTATCATAATACTATCAAAAGAAAAGAAATGAAAATCAAGAAAATTGTATAGTGATTGAAGAACACAAGAAGAACATTACCAATATTCAAACTCAAATTTCCTTTTTTTTTTCAAAACTTTTCTTTTGCATAGTTCTTGCAACTTCTGATCCCTATCTGGTTTTTAGTTTCACTTATGAGTTGTTTGAAACTTGTAAGGAAGCTATTACCTCCAATTTTTCAGCAATTACTTGTATGATATTTTTTGGTTCCTCAAGTTCTTGATGGCGTTCCTCTTCTTCGATTGCCTTCATCATCATCTCCTCTGCAGACGGCAGCTTCCTCTTCCCAGAGAGCACCTGAGCTATCCATCTCGCTTGTGACTCAAAAAATCGAAAGATGATCAACTGCAGCATTAATTAGTTATATAACATCCGTAAATGGCACAGATACAGTATCATAGAACATCAACTTAAAGACACAAAATGATCTTTTGATGGATTAACTTTGGAGCAAAAATGTCACCTTCTGTGGAATCCCAAACAAAAGAAAGAGACGGCGCAAGAGAGGGAGGAAATGTGTGTTCATACAAAGGTCCAATTCTGTTCTCATCCACATTGATGACTCCTTTGGTGTCCAGGAATGGGAATGAATATGAATACCTGCAATCAAAAGAGAGTTAGGCAACAATTCTTATGGAATTCAAAATCAAGTGTTGATCTTAATTACCCAGTACAGTAGAGAATAGTATCGGCGACTACACTTGACCCATCAGCAAATAGAACAGTTCCATCTTCACAAAGCAACTCAATCTGCAACATGTAATGCAGTCATTCACAAATCTGAAACAAAATCACAGCTGATATGATTCATACCATTACAAATAGATTATCCTTAACCTCCTACTCAATTTGGTCTGATTTCTTTCAGATTTCATTTAAAATAATATCATCTTTGTATTTTTTTAGTTGTACTAATTATCATTATCTTCATGTTATCAATCGAAGACAACAATTTCTCCCGGACTCGTACAATTACCTGTGGGTGCCAGTGCAGATGTGCATACTTGGATGCAGGCTTCAGTAAGGGCTGA
Organism: Curcuma longa; assembly: GCF_044706935.1. Classification (NCBI taxonomy): domain Eukaryota; kingdom Viridiplantae; phylum Streptophyta; class Magnoliopsida; order Zingiberales; family Zingiberaceae; genus Curcuma; species Curcuma longa. Next base: position 2,411 of record NW_027432848.1, read on the forward strand.
GGGATTTCGACGTGTTTAGTGCTTATATGGACTTCTTTGGCTACATGAACAAGCTCCATAGCAATCTCTGGTCCACTGATTGAGCCACCAACTACCACCACCACCTGCAAAAATTCACAAACAAGGAATGAATTCAATTTCAGAGAGGAAATGAGTTAAAGAAAGGAGATTATTCTTAATCCTCTTCTGTTATAACTATCTCTGCAATAGATCAAAGAACCACCTCATCTTGGAATGGATCTGGGATTCTATAGACATGGCAGTGAAGCTGCTTCCTCTTCCACTCCTCCATTCCTGAGCACGGAAGAGAAGGCAATAGAGTGGCGAAATCACCTAAAGAACTTAGTGAATGTTTTACCCCTGATTTTTGGAAGCCTGGGCAGGGAGAAATGGCCGGTGGCAACGACAACCGCATCAAAGATCTCTTCCACGAACTCACCATCATCAGTTCTCCTGTCCCTTGATCTCACATTCCATTTACCAGTTGCTGCCGCCATGCTGACGTGAACTACTTCCGTGTTGAACTTGATGAGCTCGGTTAACTCGAAACACCGGGCGAAGTCTTTGAGGTAGAGGAAGAACTCGCGGTGGCCGGGGAAATTCCTGGTGTCTCTTCCTTCGACGGGAGTGAACATGAAGTCGGTGAACTCCATGGAGGTTCTGGGCGCGTTGAGGCGCAGGGAAGCGTAGACGCTGCTATGAACTGTGGCGGCGCCGGCGCCGGCGCCGGCGTCTTGGTAGAGCCACTGGCCACCGAGGTCGTGGTTCTGCTCCAGCACGACGACGGAGTGGCCTTCCCTGAGGAGCTCACGGGCGGAGACGAGGCCGGAGGGCCCAGCGCCCACGACGCAGACGTACTTGGACGATTTCAATGTGTCAAAATCCATGGCCATCGATTGTCTGCTCTGGTGAGGAAGCAGGCTTGCTTTAATTTGTCGCATGCATGT
>NW_027432849.1:0-16211 GCF_044706935.1 Curcuma longa
AGTACTGAGTATTTGGTCAGATTTATGGAACTGATGTTATCAATTAACACCTTAGTGTTATGATATTTTAAATTATAATAAGTTAATGTGTGCATCATCCAAAGTAGTTATGAAACACATTCATCCATGGCTATGTATTTTGCTTCAGTTGTAGATAATGCAATACATTGTTGCTTTCTACTACACCAGCTGACTAGACATAGATCCAAGAACTGACATCCTCCACTTATACTTTTCTGTCTCATTTGCATCCAACATAGTCTGAGTCAGAGTATCATACTCGATCAAAGTTATTATTTCTAGGATACCACATCTCTACATTTAATGTTCCTTTTATGTACCTTAAAATTATTTTCACTGTTGTTAAGTGGGATTCCTTAGTATTTGATTGATACCTAACATACATACCTACTGCAAATAGAATATTAGGTTGGCTTGTAGTTAGGTATAGCAGACTGTCTATTATGCTCCTATAATACTTTAAATCTACTTGTTTTCCTTCTAGGTCACTATCGATGTTTGTGTTCGTTACTATTGGTGTTTTTATGTCTTTTGAATGTTCCATTCCAAACTTTGTTATTAAATCTTTTGCATATTTGGTTTGATAAATATAATTTTCATCTTTGATTTATTTTATTTGTAGCCCTAAGAAGAAATGAAGTTCCCCTACCCAACTCATTTCAAATTTATTTTTCATTAATTCTATAAATTCTTTTAGATACTTACTATTAGTTTATCCAAATATAATATCATCTACATAAATTTGAGCTATGAAAAAGGCTTTTTCTATAGTTTTAACAAATAGGCAGGGATCAATTTGTCCTTGTTGAAAGTCTTTGAAGACTAGGTATGTTGATAACCTTTCATACCACGCTCTAAGTGCTTGTTTTAGTCTATACAAGGCTTTTTTAAGTTTGAAGACATAATCAGGATGGTCTTTATCTTCAAACCCTGGTGATTGACCTATATAGACTTCTTCTTTTATAAACTCATTCAAGAAAGTTGACTTTACGTCCATCTGATAGAGCTTGAATCTTTTATGAGCCATATAGGCAAACAACATTCTTATGGATTCAAGTCTAGCTACGAGTGCATAAGTCTCATCATATTCTAGTCCTTCAACTTGACTGAACCCTTTAGCTACTAACCTAGCTTTGTTTCTTACTACCTCCCCTTTTCATCCATTTTATTTCTAAAAACCCATTTGGTTTCTATTATGGATTTATTTCAGGTTTGGAAACTAAATCCCATGCTTGATTTCTTTCAAATTGCGCTAATTCTTCCTACATAGCTATTATCCAATTAGGGTTTGGTAGAGCTTCTTCTATGATCTTTAGTTCAATACTGGAAATTAGAGCTATTTGGATTAGATTTCTATAGGTTGACCTAGTTCGAACTCTTAAGATTGGATCACCCAAAATCTGATTAGGTGGGTGATTGACTCTCAGTCTTGGTGCTTGAGTAGCATCTGGTTCTGTTAGATTTGGGTCAGATTCAGGTTCTATTTCTCTTGTATTTGGTTATAATTCTTCTTCTTGATTTTATTGATTTAACTCATTAAGTTGATTGTTATTAAATTCATTAAGTTGATTGTTATTGGGTTCATTGAGTTGGTTGTTATTTATTTGAGAGTTCTCTTCATCAAAAACTATGTTTGTAGTTTCTTCAACTTTTAATGTATCTTTATTATATACTTTGTAGGCTTTACTTGTGGTTGAGTATCCTAGAAAGATTCCTTCAGAAGTTTTAGAGGTAAATTTTCCTAAGTAATCTTTTATGTTTAATATGTGTACTTTACATCCAAAGATTTAGATTTTAATATGTTTACTGAGTACATCCGCAGTGTGCACCCACGTGCTGTGGATAATTACATTCTTAAGGTACAATATGTCTATATACACAAATATAATACAAATACAAATAATTATAAAATCTAAGCTCTAACATTTATAATTCAACACACAAATACCACATACAAATATCATATAAAATTATAATATCACATTCAAAATTATAAAATCAGAGCTCAAATAATGTGCATATATATCAGAGATAACCATCAACATTTAGTTAGATAAAACAATCCAAATAAAAATTTATCTTTACTACAAAAAGTATATGATCAAATCATTATCATCTATATCAGTCAGACAAAACTATAAACATTGATGTCAAGTGACTGTGCTTCCTATTGCATCGTCGAGAAAAAACATCTCTTCGTTTGGTCGAATTAGCTCCACCTTCTCCACGAAAACTTTATCAATCCAAACTTTCCAATAAGATCCACCAAGAGCATAAATCAGGTTATAGAATCTAGGTCCATGGTCCTTTGGGGAGCTCTGATCTGTCCAGACACTTAACCACGTGCTACTTGAAACTCAGAGAACTTCAATGATGGCATAGCAAAACAATAGTATCATGACAACCCACAATCCACCTAAAGCATTCGTATACCTGCAAAAAGACAGTAGAACAGATTAGTAAAACATGGACCTTGTGCCACTGCTGAGGTAAAAGCAAGAAATGCTTGTCCCAACAGTTTGGCTTCTGCTACATTGATATTATTCCTCCATTAAGCTTTATTATTCCTCCACTAGCATGGATGAAATAATTATGAAAAAAGTTCATTTAAATAATTTTGACCTGGTGTAATGGTTGCTTCCATCTAATTACGTTTATATTTATATATATATATATATATATATATATATATATATATATATATATATATATATATATATATATTGAGAGATGGATCCAAGTTAAAAATATACACAGAAAAATTTATATAAAGAACAACTAAGTGTAAAAACAAATATTTTAGTGAAATGTAACAGCAAAGGCAACTTGCTCATCACATGAGTACAGGAATAAAGTGCTAAGAAAACCTATTGCAATCAATCTTAAATCATTTTACATTTACATTTAAGTAGGTTTTATCTTCAAACAAGTTAGGTGCATCACGCAAAAGCAAAGATCCTGTTATTCGTGTTTGTCTGAACCATATAGGAAACTGGAATTTCTAGAAGTTAAAACAAGAAAGACATTTGATATCTAAATTGCCAAATACAATGATAGGATAAGATAATCTACTTGATGATGGTTTGGATAGGGGATACCTACCGACCAACATGAGCATCCAATGCACTCAAAGGATCATCAAATATATACACATCGGAGTCAGAATATACTGCTCTGGCCATGAAAACTCTTTGCTTTTGTCCACCACTTATATTGACTCCCCTTTCACCAATCTTTGTAAGATCACCACCCTAGAAAACAAATTTCAAGGAAGTTTGTGAAGGAATATATTCCTCATCAACAACAGGATCTAGAATTTGTAATCAAAGATTGGTACTGCATCTTCCTTTCCTCTTTATCAAAGATTGAGGACTTCAGCGACCGTAATGAAGTCATTGCTTCTACTTCCTGTTGGCCTCTAATGAACCCAAGGATAATGCACAATGAGAGTTGGTAATCAAGGACTCGGAGGTGGTGGATGGAACAGAGGAGTTCGCTTAGGTTGAATTAGGGTTTAAGTATATCGAGCCATATTTTCATCTCTTCATCTCCTTGCTTCCTTTCTTCAAGCAGACGAGAGAAGGAGAACTCGTCGTTAAGGGGAAGGGAGAAAAGGCCCAACCTCGCAGCTACGAGCAGTGTCGGCGCTTGCAACGACCGTGTACGCGGGTGTGTGCGGCGGTCGATGGGGATTGTGGTAGGGCAGTCGCGGAGTGAGGCACGGCGGCAGGGGTCATCGTCTTCTTTGTCGTCAGCGAAGCTATACAGCTTAGGTCTTCCAGCTTGGAGGCCTTGGACTTACTTAGGGTTATGTTTGGCTCTTCGTGGAGGAACTTGGGAGGTGGAAGAGAGGGCGGTGTGTGGTGAAGGGGCGGCGGCGTCGGGCATGGGATCACGGGGTGGGGAGGGACGCAATTTTGTTATTTTGGGGGTGAAGGTTTGGCTCTTTGTGATTTGGCTCTAAGTTTATGTTAATCATGCGACGCGTGGTTTTAAAATAGAATTTCTAAGGTTATCGGGGTTTAACAACTTTTTAACAGCGTACATTCATGCACGCTGTTAATAATATTTTTTAACCCTTTTTAACAGCGTGCATCCATGCACGCTGCCAATAATATACTTTAACCCCTTTTAACAACGCACATTTATGCGCGCTATCAATAGTACTTTTTTAACAGCATATATTTAAAACACACTGTAAATATTATTTAATATTCACAGTGTATAATTTTTGTATGCTGCGAAAAATGGTATTCGCAGCGCACTGTTATTTGTGCGTTGTTAATTGTAAAATATAAAATATTATCCGCAGCGCACTTGATTAGGCGCGCCATAAAAATTATTATTAACAACACACTATAATTGTGCGTCGTCAATGACGTGCTGCGGAAAATCAAATTTATTATAGTGGCAGATCCGTGGCTTGAGCTTGAGTCAGTGTCTGAATCACTGTCTATTCCAGTTGGTTCATCCTGAGCCAGAAGTGCAAGAAAGCTTATGGTTGTTTCTTCTTCTGACTCTTCTGATGAAGATTCATTCCACGTTGCTTTGAGCGCCTTTTTCCATGACTTGCGCTCCTTCTTCTGGTTGGGACATTCAAATCTGAAGTGACCTTTTTCTTTGCACGCATAACAGGTGAAATCCATCTTGTTGGTAGATGGTTTGTTAGAATTTGCTTTTTGCACCATCTTTTTTACTTCCGATCTCTTTATGCCCTTTTTCTTCTGTAGCATCTTCTGAACTAGGTTGACTAGTTCGATTGAAATCTCGTCGTTACTCTCGGAATCTGATGATTAATCAGACTCTTCTTTCGTCTGCTTTCTGGACCTTCTTTCTTTTGTTGGTTCTGTAATTAGAGTCATACCTTTCTCTTCCGTTATGACATTAATTTGTTCATGTAATTCAAACTCTGAAAATAGCTCATTAAGTTTTATTTTAGAAAGGTCCCTAGAGATCTTGTAAGCATCCACCATAGATGCCCACAAAGTGTTCCTCAAGAACACTTTCAGTGCTTACCTTATGACATCCCAATTTTCAATAAGTTGTCCGATCGCATGTAGTCCATTCAGCAAGTCTTGAATTCTCGCGTGAAGTCCACTTGCTAATTCCCCTTCCATCATCTTGATATTGTACAATTTGTTGATGAGGAGATCTCTCTTGCTGACCTTTATATCTGATGTACCTTCATGTAATTCAATAAGTTTGTCCCATAGGTCCTTGGCACTGATGAAGGGTCTGACTCTGTTCAGTTCTTCCTTGGTTAACCCGCATTGTAATGTTTGGGTTGTTTTTGCATTTGCTTCAATTTTCTTCCTTGCGGTCGCATCCTATTTATCGCAAGTTTGTGGTAGACCGTCATTATCGATCGGGATTGTGAATCTCATTTGTATGACGATCCACATTTTCACTTGTATCTTTATGTGATACTCCATTCTACCTTTCCAGTAGATAAAGTCCTCCCTAGAGAACAAAGGTGGTCTTGCGGTACTGAAACCTTCCTGATCGGTCATTTAATTCTAGCACAAAAATAAATAACAAAATTATTCCAAGACTTGGTCTTGGATTAGTAATGTGAGAGATAGATAAAATAAATCGATGAAAATTCGAAAAACTCTCGGAAACTTGCTCGACCAGTGGTTGCACTTTGTTCGAACATCTCTCGCTCTGATACCAATTGTAGGATCGTTGAGAGTGCTAGAGGGGATGAATAGCATTATTGATAGCATTTTCAATTTTCATAAATTCGCTCATGAATTCTTATAATCAGAATAATAATACAGTAGAAATGTAAATCACAAAGATAAAGCATATGGGTGTTTTATTTGGTTCACAGCTATAGGCTACTACTCCAAGGCCCACGATCACTTGATCGTTTACGTTGGACAATCAACTAAATAACTCCCCTCTTACGAAAGGAAGTTAACAATTACAAAAGATTAGAATGGTAAAAGCGTTACCGTCCTTAGAAATGAAGTACAGAATCGATTTAGATTTTACTGAAGTAGAAGGAATGCAGACTTCTTGTGCAGCACTTTGGCGTTAAGACGACGTTCCTGAATATTGCTTCACACACAAATAGTCATCGGTTGTCACTGAATTTATGTCCTGCGGGGTCTCCCTCGATGCTCTTATATAGGACTTTTTGAGCAACTAGAAACCTTTCCAGGTGCCTCCATGCTATCCGTTGATCCACCATCGGTGTTATTGACCTGACACTTTCAGGCACCTGTATCCTTTTTCAGGCGTCTGTATGCTGACATAGAGGTTCCGGATGAACTTTGACTTCTATAATACTTATCTGAATCTGAGCGCCTGGAAGCTGAGGTGTTTCAACCACTGGGACTCTTCCACCTCATTGCTTCGCTAGTCCCATTCCGCTGACGTCCAGTCGCTTGGAACCAATCCTGGCGCTTGGACTCTGGTCGCCTAGATCCAGATAAGGGCGCCCAGAATCAAAGTTCCCACCCTTCCTTTCCTGCATTACAAGTTAGCACAAAACAAAAGTAACAAGAAATAGTTAAACAGTTTTGCAACTATTTTTGGTTTTAATTTCGGATTTCTAGTAAAATCCTATGTTAGATCGATGCCTACTATTCCCATATTAGGAATGGATCGTTATCCACTCCACTCGAGAGAATTTACCTATTTGCCAATAAGCCAGACTTATTGGACTTTATGCTTAGCCTCGATCCTCGACCCTCAGGATTTGCTGCTAGACAACTAGTCCACTTGACCTGTCTGGATTGCCACTGCCATGCATCTGGTCCACCTGATCTACCTGAACTTTCACCCGGTACACTTGATCCGCCAAGACTTCTGCCTAGTCCTCTAGACCAGGACTTCCACTTGCCAAGCTTCCAGCCAAGACTTCCATTGCCTAGTTTTCACTAGGACTTTTCTGTGCTCCCTATACACTAAGAATAACTTAGTAAATACCACACACTTAACTTGAATCTCTTGCCATTATCAAAACTAAAGTTCGATCATCTGGTGATCCCTACACTAACAAATTCTAAACAAACGATGAATAGAATTTGCATGGATCTTTGGTAGGTTTCTTTTTCCTCTATGCTTTCATGTTTAATTTCCCTAAGGAACCTAACAACAATGACCCTAATGGCCTCCATTTGAGGGGTCATGTACCTCACACCAATTATACTTGTCTATATTATCAAAATCATCTACACAATCTATTAATGATAGTGTATATAACATAGATCTACTACTAGTAGTGGAAAAACAAACACAAATAAAAAAAATACAATATGAATAATTGATAATACAAAATGTCAACATTAGGAACTTATTCATGTTTAATTTATGATGCAATCTTTCAAGATCCTTCTTTGAACATTATCCATCTTTAAAATGTTATACATATAGTTGTCTTGAGGTAGTATGTATATGCATAAGAATTACATTTCCCTAGACAAGTAGTCTTAGTATCATAGAAACATCTTTTCTTGTGAGGCTCAACCTCATATTTTGAAATATGAAACATCTACTACCTTCAACATCCCAGTTATAAAACATGTTTTGCACAAGCCCTCTTATATATAAATTTTCTAGGATGTCTAGGATCCATACAAATGAAGTTCTTTTTAGCAGTAAGACATGTTGCTCACTATGTTACACAATACTTAATAAAGTATTTGAATTGTAACAGACTACTTTACCATTGCATTTGTTTTCTGTATAACCATGAGTTGGCACTTCTATAATCATCATTTCCATTACTCGAAGATTCAGAATCACTTAAAGTCATTCAAATCTGCAACACAAATACAAAATTTCTTATTCACAATGTTGAAGTTAATAAAACACCATTGGATACAACTAGATGAATTGAACTTATAACAACTACCAAGGTATCAAAATAGAATTCATTTCCTTGATGATACAATATGTAGAAGCTAGCAGGTAGCTTTTATAATATATAGAATGTAGCAGGTAGCAACTACCTTTATAGCAATTAATGTGTTCACAGCCAAAGAATTCGGATTTGCTAAAACACTATATAACCATTATTGCTTGCTGCAAGAGCATAGCAGGTTCCATGGTAGCATCAAGGAGAGCATTCCTACTTGCTACAACGTACATGCAGCCATCAAGGAACCTACTCTGATCTTGTAGCAAACAACAATGGATAATGGACTAAAGCCTAAATATTGTAAAAATTCTAAACCTTAAAGGAGAGTTTTGGGACGACAAATAGGAAACCCTACGATATTACATTGATGTCACCTTTTATTTGAGACAGTCTATTGCATACCTTTGAATTTGTTTTTGCTATTTAAAGAGGAAAACTAGACACTCTATTGCATATCTTTGAATTTGTTTTGGCTATTTAAAGAGGAAAACTAAAGTAGTTGCGAGAGATGAAGCGGAAGGGAAATGAATCGTAGACTTGTGATCTTTGTAAAGAAATTAAACTTTAAATCTGTTTTTTACTAACCTTAAAATCAAGTAAGGGGCGGCTATAGTTCACATCTTAAATCTCAAATTCGGTTCAAAAATATAGATTTTAAAATTAGACATAGGTTAAGGGTTAAATGAAGTGTCCATTTGAAATAAATTGAAAAGGGAGCATCCATCTAATGATTTCAAAATGATTAGGGTCTTTTTTAATTTTTAACCAAAATATTTCTTAAATTAGACCGACTAGCGTACGATCCAGAACGGCGACTGTACTCACGTGAAGGCACTGAGTTTGAAGGTTCAAATTTCGAAATCCATAATTTTGATCACGCCGCACATCTCCTTCTCCATCCGAAAGGTGACGAGGAGCGCGTGACTCTCGTCAACATAATGCTGCCAAGACAAGGCAAAATTGATGAACAGCAGAAACTAAAGCAGCCCGAGCAGGCTCGATCACACCTATAACAAGGTCTGTCTGTTACTAAGAAGAGTGTCTTGCATTATTCCTCTCCAGATTTCCACAAAGCTGTGAATCCAGTCCACGGACAACATTGCCCACAGGGACATGGCGGTCACAGCAGGCCAACAGAGACTCGACACCGTAGAATGCTTGAGGGGAAGGCTTCTCGCAGAAAGAGTGACCTCCAAGGCTGCCATGGAAGAAGTAGACGACCTGGAAAAGAGAGTACGATCCTCTTCTCACAACTTAAACCGTATGGCACTGAGCTGCTGCTCACTTCAGTGTGGGTTTTGTTTATGTGGTTAGCAGTTAGGTGAGCTGGAGAGGAAGCTGGGCGAAGAGGCCAAGTGCCGGTCGAGAGCTGAGAGAAGGCTCAAACTGGCTCTGAAGAGGCTGGAATCCTTGAACATTGTGGATGAGGGGAGCCAGTTGGTCGCCCAAAGTAGCTCCACTAGCTCATCCTCTTCCCGGAGCTCGGATCCAGAGAGATCATTAGTGCGAAAGTCTGGTTCGATCACTCGTTGGAGTTCAGCTAGCGTTGGAGAAGATCGAAAGGAAGGTGTCGATGCTCATCGATCGCATGCTGTTGCTGTGAGGTAAAATGTTTTATTTTTCTTTGTTTTTCTTCTTTTCTTTTTCAAAGTTGTTCGTCTGCTTTCTACTAATAATTTCTGATCAGCTCTTTGATTTGAAATGGTTTCACCAAATATTCTCAATTATCACTAACCAGATGAGTGGATGACCATATACACCACACAGCAGTACACCACTTTTCTCAGACTATAAAAGAGGAAGGAACCTCATGGATTGGGGATTGGAAAGTCCAAAATGGGGAAAACTACATGGGCAGATAGAACAAGGGTGCATACAATTTTGGCAGAAAATCAAAAGATCAACCTTTTATCCATATTATCAAAAGGGCACTCCTCATTTAAAATTTATTAAAAGGGCATCCCACCCTTTATCTTATCCCTGAAATATCCCTCTGTTCTCGACCAATCTAACCACAGAGATATGAACTGACGACTTACTAATCTAACCCGTAGCCTAAACTAAGGTGGTGTTGCTTTGTACAAGGCAGTATCAAAGTGGAATACAAAGGGGTATTTCAAGTATCAAATTATGGATGTGACATTGTTTTGATAAATTTTGAAAGAGGAGTGCCTTTTTGATGATATGGTCAAAAAAGATGCTCTTTTGATTTTCTATCTATAATTTTTGGCTTACAACACTCTTCTATTTGGATTCTTAGTCAAGTTACTAGGACAATAAGATATGCTGAAACCACAAAGATATAAATGCAACCCTTTCCTATGGATCCCTTAAAAGTTTTCTTAAGGATGATAGACTTTGAGATAAATGATAACCCCATCAAAAATTGATATTGGCACAGCTAGAAAGTGTGAAATGTAATAAAACATTATCAGGATATTTCTTTAGAAGTAATATAAATAACAAGTATGACTATCATAGGAAACTTATTGCTGATAAGTCAAAATGATTTCATCAACTTGTTGTAATCAACTATCTCAAAGTGTATATAACAATGGTGTGTGATTCAGATCTAATAAGTTTTCTCTAGGATCCATTTAATTTTCACCTCATCTAACAAAGTCAATGATGATTATATCATGTTTAAACAAACTTCTCTCATAGCTTTGGCTTAGTTGAATATGCTAACTTTACATCACAAACATTGATATAAGGCACAACTAATATAGGTTGGCTATCATAAAATAAGCATACCATAGACAAAGGCTTGAACCAAACTAGAATATCGAATAATAAACCTCTAAGACATACCGCTTCTTCCCTTCGACTAACAATGACAAACTTTGATATCATAATTGGATTCATAATTCATTTTCTTCTTGTAACCTTGTGAAATAATTCCTCAATCAAGGATGAAAATTCATCCACTAGTAGATGGATGATCATCAAGATTGGTTATCAAATTTGCATAGAGTGTTATCTCATACCTATAGAAACATATCATGGTTCATAGTCTCTTTTAGGTATGCCATAATCCTTTTAATAGCATTATAATATACATGTATGAGATTGTTAGTATATTGTCTAAGGTTTCATACTGCAAATGTGATGTTGTGTCTAGTACAGTGATGTCATAAATCAATAAACCAATCACCATTGCGTACTCAACTTGAGATACTACCTTTCATCATTAGACATTAGTTTTCATGTTTGACCCATCATAGTATTTATTCGTCTAGATCATTCCACACCGACACTAAGACGTGGAATGACATTGATACCAACATGAGCAACAATGTTGACGATGTAGTGAGAATGGTGCACCAACATTGAAGAAGGAGAAGTTGACTCGTGAGAGGTGTGTGTGACAAAGAGATCTGAAGTAGGAGAGAGAGGTTGACCTATAGAAAAAGAGAGGAAGGAGTGACATCCACCAGCGTCTCAATTTAATGATCTAACATCTTAATTGAATCAACAATAATGTTGCATGCTCAAGAGAGATCAAGTGGGAGGGAGATAGGAGAGGCACGAGAGAGATTGAATTGGAGGGAGAGAGGAGAGGCGAGAGAGATCATGTGGGAGGGAGAGAGGAGTGTAAAGGGGGAGAGATTGGATGGCAAAGAGGAGTATGGTGAGGGATAGAAAAGAAAAATAAATAAGGATTTTATCTCAAAACTTCTCCAATTGAACCAAAAAATGACTAAATTTAGTTTGAAACAAAATAAGCTTGTTCAACCATAAACCAGTGAAATCAAGCCTGAATTTGACCCAATTTGAACCAACTAAATTCATATGATAAGCCCTGAACATACCCTAGCTAATTACACTTTGATTGGATTTCTATAATAGTTGGTTTGGTTTAGCTTAAGTAACCAATAAATTAGAGATTAAATAGAAGTAAAATTTTAATTGAAAGAAAAACATAATATATAACAAAAGTTAGAATTTTATGTACATTCAACCAATAGTTCTTGTATTGAAAGAAAGTAACGGTGAAGGTTCAATAGGGATTTATACTTTTGAAGAACGAAGATGCAAATATAACTATGTATCCTTTTTTTTGGTGGACACTCGCTTTCAATGTTTTACTTTAACTTATACTAGAATAAAAAACTTTATTAGTGTCCTGACCGTAGATTATGCTAATTGCGTAAGATCGTTAGATGCAGTTAGAGTAGCATGAATAAACGCTTGTCAATTTATTTTCGTGTTAGTTAGTTCGCAACAGAAATAATATAAAAAACTCAACACAAACAAACAAGAAAAAGAAATGAAAACCACATGAAGATTTATGTGGTTCAGAACCCTAGTTATCATTTCATTACCTATGATCCGTCAGTGGATTAACAGAATCACCACTATGCTTTCTCTATCTCTAATATCTTATGGAGGCAGAAAGACCTCTTACAAGTTTCTATTCTTACAAGCGATACAAAGAACAATACAAAAGTATAAACAAGAAAGAAAATGATAAGTAAACAACTTTACATAAATAGAATCTTTGCTTAAAATGCAACAATACTCACCCAAAGAACCTCCAAAAACGTTGTTATCAAATTTTCCACGAACCAACATTTATAAGCCTCTGCACTAGCCTGCAAACTGCTGATCAATTGAAAAATGTTGTTATCAAATTTTCCACGAAACCAACATTTATAAGCCTCCGCACTATTTTGCAAACTGCTGATCAATTGACTAAATCACCTCTAGTCGACTGCACCACTGTAACACATCAGAATTTGAATTTTTATTGTAGCTTTATCCCATTAGTGGTTCTTTCCAGTTTCTTGATTTGGCAGTAGTCGAGTAATATTATCATCCTAATCGACTTCTCAAAACCAGTCGACTGGCACTCAATCATAATTGAATAGTGTTGGTGCAACAACCCCAGGTTAAGTTTGATCATATTTGGATTGAGTTTTGATATTTGATTAATATATTTGATGGTTGAGCGATATGTCAAGTAGATCAAGGTTAATAAGATACTTATACTGAAAAGCCCAAGTTGGTCAAGACTGATATAATACTTGGTAATTGAAGTCCTATCGGTGTTAGCAATAGAAGTCTTAACAACTCATAGAAGACTGAATGTTAAGCTGTAATGGAAAGTCCTAACAGGTCATGGATGACTAGATGTCATTAGTTCATAGAAAGTTTTAATAAGTCAAGGGTGACTAGATGCTAAGTAAGGTTGGAAGTTCTAGAGAAGTAAACTCTAGGCTTGGAAGTCTAGGAAAGTCATGGAGAACAAGATACTTTGCAAGGAATAAGTCATGACAAGTCAATGATGATCAGATATTAGGCAAGGCTGGAAGCCCTAAAGAAGTGAACTCTAGAAAGTAGAAGTCCTGAAAGGTCATGGTTGACCTGAGGCTTAACAAGGGGAAGTCTTTGTAGGCTGACAACGACTAGATATTGGGCAATGGGTGAAGTCTTAGAGACGAAGAGTCTCTAGGAATATAAAATCCTAGCAAGTTGAAGATATTAGGCAAGGATGAAATCCTGATAAGTCAGGATTGACTTATACTAAGTAGATGAGGAAGTCCCTGAGACAAGAAGTCCCTTGGTGCAACATTGATTTAACCTTGGTGTGGCTAGAACTAGAGTACTAGTCGACTAGTGAGAAAGGGCCCACATCAAGTGAGTTAGTCAAATTAAGTGAGCAAATCAAGTTGGCTGGGCTATGTGGGTCGATTATAATGGGTGGGCATATGTGAACAAATTTGGCCAAGTGGGTCAAACATGTCAAGTAGATGTACCCATGTCAGACTAGTAAAAGTTTGGCAGATAGGTGGGCTAGTCAAGTTGGCTGAGAAAATTTTGTTAAAGAGATTTTTTTGAGTCAAATGTGATCAACATGTTGAGTGGACCAACTGACATGACTATGTTTGACCAAACTAGGTGGTGGAACAAGATGAGGCAAATTGGGCATCCTGAAACATACCAGATGCACTATGTAGAGCAAATTGATTAGAAGAATTAGATAAACAAAATGATTAAATATAGATTAAAATATTCCGCTAGTTATATCATTCTATTATTGCAACCAAACAAATGACTCCTGGTTTTAATTAATTCCATTCCATTTCTAATTTCATTCTAAATCTATTCCATTCTAGTCATACGTATCAAACTTAACTGTAATGATTAAACTGATCTCTAAAGTACTACTCAGCCATCTACAATCTGTCATCAAACATTTTGTCGACCCTTTTCAGTTTTCTTTCTTACAAGGTCCAAGATCTAAGGATTGTTACATGTGTGAAATCAAACCTCTGAAATTGTGAAAGATCATGAACAAGAATTTAAGACTATTTTTGACATGGTATAAAACTATTTTTGATATGGAGGGTAGGAAGTCAAAGAAAAGCAAGGAATCCTCTCCCTTTTCCATTTATCCTTCATGCAGATGCTTTGAGCAGATCTCTATAAGTCGACCAAAGAAATGCAGTTACCTGAGGTATCATAACCCATTCTCCACTCATAGTATTGCTTTACCATCTTTATCATACAATTTTGAGAGAATATGGAGATATGCTTCACACAGATTGCAGTCACTTGCCAACATAAAAGTTTTACCAGTCATGTTCACAAAGTTCAGCAGTCTCAAGATTGCTGTGAAAAATCATCTGTTCACCTATCAAGGAAGCTGCCATTCCCTTGCTGCAATGTATGAGTGCCCTCATCCTGGGTGATCCATCCACTAAAACCACCTCGGCATAGCTCTGCAAAAGTCATGTAGACTTTATTGAATGAAGCCGATCACCAAGATTTGCGCTAAGTTTCAGTCTTAGAAAGTTAGTAATCTATGTTGGTTGTTGTCAAGCACTGATCAACCATGTCCAAGACCACATGCTTGGATGGATATCGCAATGATCTACAATGATAAGAAGAAGACTTCTTTTTCTTGTCATTAAGCTATTATTCTAGTTATTCATACACATTTTCTTGTCAAATCACAGTGTATATGCTTAATTATGATAGGCTCATAGTTACACTGCCATGCCAAAGACTGGGATCAAAAATTTTTCTACCATCATGCTAAACATTCTCGTTTTCAATTAGTTTCTGTCAATAATCCCTTTTGTTATTTTGAAACAGTGCATCTTGTGAGAATGTTGGCAAAATGGAAACAGCCTATCAAGCTGAAACTGAGGTTAGTAGACTTGCCATTGTTCCGGCCGGAATACAACTCAACTTAGGTACCTGCAAATCGAAGTTCAAAGATGTTGAGAGTGTGCTTGATGCCTTGAGAAACATCAGAGAGCAATTGCTGTGCTCGATGGAAGTGTTAGTTGTTAGCAGGGGAGACTCTTACCGGCCAGCCTTCTATTGCTAAATCTTCTACAAGGCTTTAGGTAATTCTGGTTGAACTACATGATGTATATGTGAAGGGCTACTAACTGTTAAACGGTAGTTTCGTCATCGCGGATCCAGGCTACTTGCTAATAATGCTCATCGTCTCTGATGATCTTGTTATTGAACGC
The DNA here is from genome assembly GCF_044706935.1 of Curcuma longa. NCBI lineage: Eukaryota > Viridiplantae > Streptophyta > Magnoliopsida > Zingiberales > Zingiberaceae > Curcuma > Curcuma longa. Next base: position 15,379 of record NW_027432849.1, read on the forward strand.
AAATCCTTAAAATATTTCTCAGCTGCAGTTTATTTGTTAATTATGATCTGTGCCAACTTATCAGTTGTAAATTAGAAATCCAAAGGAATGAAATAAAAGGTCTATCTATTGCTCGATTCCTCCTAATAGTCGTCAAGAGAGAATGTCATCTTTTTGCATCGTTAATGGATACTCCAATTACTGATTTTTGCCTTGATCATGCTCAAGAAATCCATACCCCTTTCATCCTCTAATTAGCCATACCAATTCAGATTCAAAACTCGTACATAGCATACATTGCCTACCTAATACATCAAACAAAGCTCATTAACATATTGAATCTCATACTTTCAACACTTCTTTAAAGACATCAATTCTGGCAAGTTAAGTTAGATAGACTAGAGAAATTATTGGCTACCAAGTTTAAGTGCAATTACCCTTTAATCCATAAATGTAAAAATTGAATTATTATTTATATATGAAATATGTAACTTAGTATCAAAGCCTATCTGACTACTCTTAGTATCAAAGCCTATCTGACTACTCTCTCTCGAATAATAGAATTAGTCGTAGTCAGTATCCATACCCACTTAGCTCTCCTTCCCAATATCTGATGTGGGAGTTTCATTGTCTAAAGATCCCTCCCCTGGAGCACCACTTTTCTTCATCTATGTCTAGTATTTGATAGCCAGCCAGCAAACCTTGTTCCTAATCCTAACAGGATCCCTCTTGCTAACATAACACATTGTTCATTGTTGACATCTTCGTATCCATACTCCTAATGATCATCAAAACCCTACAGATTTATTTCTTCTTGTTGTTTTCTCATCCTCATGTATATATGAATCTATACC
>NW_027432850.1:0-3103 GCF_044706935.1 Curcuma longa
GAGAATAAGTTAAAGAAAGGAGGAGAAAGAGATCACAAACATAACACCTACCACATCCTGATCTGCATTAGGAAGGATCATCATTACTGTTCTTGAGATATGGTTGAATCGATCACTAATGGACAGACTTGATAAAATAGATAAGGGTCGAATCTCGACGAAACCGATATAATACTTTCTCCCGTAATAGTCAGTTGCAGCTTCTTGATTTATCTCCTCACAGATGGTCGTGAGACCGACCAAGTGAAGTTACTGAGATGACGGATTCCATCTTTTTGCTGAAGAAGGAAGGACTATCACTGCACCTTTCTTGAGGATCAATATCTTCTTCTAATCAAAACCTCAAAATACATTTGTCTGGTAGGCTCTCTTCTCCTTCAAGTTTTTCAGCCCTATTTGTCCCTTTTCTTTTGTGATTTTTGCCGCAAATGGTAGTCACTACACCTTAGTGTAGACAAAAAGGTTATTGTCCTCCTTGTATTCTAAAACAATGAGTTTAGACTTTTCTCAAGTCATTTAGATTCACTAATTGGTCCTCTCCATTTGATTATAAAGAAGCTATAGCACATTCTTATTGCGAACTACATTATAGGTCAACTTATAATCATGAAACCTTAGCTTGTTGGATTTAATATACTCTTGGTATCTTTTTTAATTATATAATGAACTTGGTCGCTATCATATTGGTAATTGATTATTCTTGCATTCTAAATTTTATAAAGTTCATATTAATCAAGTTGTTTAAATGCATATCATAGTTTGAATGAACGCTACAAGATTGAGGATGGAGAAATAGAAAAGTGTTTTTCAGATAGCCATACTATGGTTGTTTTGAGAAGATGCCCAACACCAGAAAAAAAAGCAACAAAGCATATATATAGATGCCAAAAGTTTCACCACAAAGGAGTATTACAAATAGCCTCACCACATTAACTCTGAAATTTTTAACAACAATGGACCAACTTTATCAAAGTTGCTCTGCATATTAGAGTAGCTAGCTTTGGTTAAAACTGCTTCAAACAATTACTACTCTAGCTTGTGATAATTTTGATTAATATTTGCATTGAAGATAATAAAAATTACATAATTTAAAAATCATTGGATTTGAAATTCAGATATATGGAGATGGATTTGACATGCTGAACTCAAGGCTGCCAAGCTGGGAAGGTCGAGTTGTCTAGGACGATTAAGTTACTAAGTGCCCGAGTTGTCTAGGACGATTAAGTTACTAAGTCCCCGAATTGATTGAGTGTTGAGTGAGCCGAGCTGACCGAGTGTCTGAGTTGATCGAGTGTTGAGTTGTTGAGTTGAATAGGCTGAGTGGCCGACTGTCGAGTAGGTCGAGTGTCAAGCTATAAAGTGGCCTGAGAAGACTGAGTGTCGAGCAACCCGAGTGGGTTAAGTGTCGATTACTGAGTGGGCTGATTATCGAGTGCCCCGAGTAAATCAAGTATTGAACCGCCTAAGTAGGTCGAGTATCGAGCTATCGAGTGGAGAGGAGTATCAGCATTGTCGAGACTTATGTTAAATATAATTTTCTTAAAACAAATTCATTCCCTTCATCGGTACTTAAAGATACCATCGGATGTCTATTTTATAAGGTACAATAGTTTGACCACGTTCACAATCAAATATTGGTTGTACATGGAGAATTTAATGTATAACTGAACGCTATCACTAGGAAACAAAAGAAGATGGTGAGCAAAAAGAAACATGGAGTTGTTTGCTAATTGATGAATCAATTATTCGACCTCTTCTGCCCAAGAGAGGATCTTCAATACGTCAGTAATTGGTCATCAATGATCGATCGTTACCTTCCGATTACAAGTCGATCATTTTTATATTAGGTATGCATGAAAAATATCATGTGGCAAAACATTGACGGGTTTACTTGGACAATTTTTGTGTGCAAGACTCACTTGCACACGAATCAACTAGGTTTAATGCAATCCGAATCTTAGATCTGCACCCTTTAAAGGGCGCATATGTGAGAGAGAATCTCTCATCTATATATATTTAGAACATCAAAAGTTATGATTTAATATAAATCAACGTAACCTGCATGCCATAAAATTCTCAAAAGTGGGACTAAACTCCTATTCATATTTTTTCCATTCATTTTTCCAACAATCAAAACTACTCTACATTGTAGTAATTTTGGTAAAACTACTCAAATAGTAGAAATTGATCAAAATTCCTCCAATAATATTTAATCAATTTAATTGAATTAGAATAATTTTTTTTAGCTGATTACAATGGATATTGTAGAAGTGTAAGGATTCGTGACAAAATCAATACAATATTGGTCAATATTTATTTACCTCCTCACATAATTCGATCGTATGAGGCCATTAAAGTGATAGATTTCACCTTTTACAGAAGAATTAAAATAATTTTTATTAATATTTAAGTAGTTTTATTTAATATTAAAATAATTTTGACTATAATTACTTAGTAATTTCGAGTATTATTTTGGCTAAAATTACTACAATAAAGATATTTCCATGATACAAGGTAAAATAAGAGCCCCTTTTGGATTTCATCTATTAATTATAAGGTAATAAAAGAACTAGGTTTAAGACTCTTAATCTCATATTTATCATTCATGTTTTTGAAAAATATATTATAAATCATCATGATTCTGAAAAGACCTTTGATGTTTAGTGTTTTTTTGGTGCAAAATGATACTTTGCTATGCTATCTTTCTCTCTTGTTATAGTGATGAGCACTAGAAGTGGCTCTGCCTCATTGAATAAAATCTTCACAAAGCATGTCTATGTTGGTAGAGAGTAATGATACTATTTCATCGTCTCCGGGGCAATGATACTGTGGTAGGATATCTAGGTTATCACCCAGACATCTGCAGTTTGATCCTCAGCTACGGCATATTTGTAGGAATTTTCTTTCAAATAGGACACGCAATCAAAGGGATGCTGCGTCTGAGCTGGCTGCTGCGTGCACTTCCCGATTTACCCTAGTGGCCGGTGAGAAACTCCCGTGGGACCGGATCGATCACCTCTAGAAATAGTCAATAGGATTAACTGAGAATTATCAGAATGATAGTATTTCATCGCCATACATTTAATACTTTTTATCTAACATT
>NW_027432851.1:0-19076 GCF_044706935.1 Curcuma longa
ATTAATAGTTAATTACGGACGACCAACATAACCAAAAACCTATTAGGTCACACGCACTAAAAATTCTTCGAAGGACTTAAAACGAGTTTAAAAATTAAATTCTCAGATGAGAAAAATAAAGTCTGGTTGAACCAGATAAAGGACAAAATGATGAAATTCTTCTTATGAAGATGAAATGAACAAAATTGATTTTATTTAAATCAGAGGTCGTTTGATTATTGAACCAAACGATTCAGTTTTGAACCAAATTGAACTAACTTGGTTTAGTTCATGATGGAAGGGGTTTAGCAAAACAGAAGAGATGAAAAGCTTCATCTTGAAAAGATGAAAAAAACAAAATTAGTTTGGATCAAATCGGAGTTTATTTGGTTAGTGAATCAAGCGAACCAAAATAAACCTGGTTTGCTACTGTACGAGTCTGAACCGAACTCGGTCTAAGCCCAAACCCTAATAGGTTTGGTCCGGTTTGTTTTCATTTATCCGGTTCTTAAGCCTTTTTCAGTTTTGGGTTTTCTCTTCTCCACCAGCACCGCGAACCCGAGAATTGCTACTTTAGGGTATTGTAGCTCCTCGTTATAACTAGGATCGCGCGATAAGGGAGCGTCGTTCATCTTCTTCCTCGTCACTCACAAACGCCGCCGACGCCTTGGTCTTCCTCCTTGCATCGTGCAGGCAATCTTCGCTGCTCGCCAAATGCCAGAGAAGCAAGTGCCGAGCGCCGAAATCCTTCACCGGCGTCCCTGAGGTTTCCTCCTTTGTTGCCCAACACTGCCCACTCGGCAACGCTGCCAGCCTGAGGTTTCCTCCTCCATGCGGACGTTGTCGGTCGATGTTTCCTCTCTGGTTGCATGCCTTCTACTCTGCGGGAGCTTCTTCCTAAGCGGTGACGCGATCTGTCTCCTTCCCTAGCTGTGATGTCGTCCCCGTCAGCCCGATTGTCATCGATTGCGGGGAGGAAGAGGCAAAACCCTAGCCCCTTTCTGACACCTCTCCTTCGCCTGCCACCCCCTTCTTTGGTGGTGAGCGAACAGAATCAACTAGAGAAGAATCACACGTGATAATTGTTGGACGCATCCTCTGTTTCCTCTGTTCCGGCCAATGCTTTCCATCCGCCGGATTGAGGGTTTGCTGTCGGATTAAATTCCTCTGGTATGTAGAAGTTTTGTTGTCGGAGTTGCTGCCTATTGTCGTCGGAGATGCTGCTGGAAGGGTTGCCCCTTGTTTACTGAGCGTTGCCGGAGGAGCCTATTGAGGTTGTTATCGGAACATCCTTGATGGTCGAAAATCGTTTCCGACCACCATAAGGCGCTACCGGAAGTTGGGATTTAACCATAGCATTTTGTTATTGGGATTTGTCATAGCCGGGAGCTTATGAAGCGTTCTGAAAATTAGTCCATCATCTACAAAAATGGTTTTCGACCGTAATCGAAAAGGATTTTTGACTATTTTGTCCTAAATTGGTGGTCAATGGTTGACTACTGAAAATTACATGGGAATACGATTTTTGATGATAGATAAAAAAAACTCTGAAAAGGATCACAACAAACGTTGTTGCGTGTTTTCCGAAATAAAATTTCTCTCGAATCGATCGTTATTGATCATCGATTAGTACCGAAGATGATGATGTGACTCATGGCTTCTGAAGCCATCCAGATGAGAGCTTGGCGTGGATCACCAATAGAAGCGGGACTTCGACAAGGACCGCTCGATTGATGCCAACTTCGCTCAACGTCATCAATGAGGTACGCGTTGAATAATTTATTATTCTGTAAAATTTTAATTTCTTGTCATGTCTTGTATGCTGTTATTTCTTGTCTATGCATGCGTGTATATTGTGATAATTTCTTGTAATTGTTATTTTATTTTCACTGTGCACGTTTACGAAACGTGTAAACACGCACATTACACCGAGACGATCCCAACAGTTTTGGCAAAACGGAAGAGATGAGGAGCTTCGTCTTGTGAAGACGAAATGAACAAAATTAGTTTGGGTTAAATCGAAGATCATTTAGTTATTGAACCAAGTGATTTAGTTTTGAACCCGATTTGCTACAGTAAACCCTAGAAATTTAGTTCGCTACATTACCAGTCTGAACCAACGCCGGTTCAGCCCAAACCTAATTTGATCTCGAGTTTAAAAGCTCTTGTAGCTTCTCAATCGCGGTTACTATTGATCTTCTCCCCAAGGTACCCCTTCTGGTTTCCCATTCGCGCGAACGCCACCGCGCGCATGGAGGAGGACCTAGGTGCGCCGTCGATTTGGTGAACTGCCACTGTCTCCTTCTTCCTTGACTGCGACACTGTCTACCACTTTCCCGAGCCGTGACGTCGTCTGCCACTTCCCATCCACACGATTGTCGTCGACTGCAGGAGGAGAAGCCCGAGCATAGGAGCCGTTGCCACAGTCGTGTCATCCTCTCCCCGATCGCGTGCACCGCTGGCCTTCTGTCAGTCACGACGATCGTGCGCCGCGAGGAACAAGGGAGCACCACCACCCGCATGCCTCCTAAGTATGGCCGCTGCGTTCCTTCTTCACTGGCGATTGGGAACCCCAGCCATCACCTGTTTCAATCGAGCACTGTTGGCTTCTCTCTGCCGCCGTTACCTCCTCTTTCACGATCGGGTGTTGGATGCCACTGCCGCCTCCTTCGCGTGGGCAACCGAGCCTCTTCTCACATTCAGCTGGATGCCACCGAAACTGGACGCCGCCACCCCATTTTCCTCTCGGAGAAGAAGAAGATAAGGCGTAGGACGCCACTGCTATTTTTGAGTTATCGTCAGAATTGTTACCAGAGAAAGGTTGTCTTGGACAGATTGTTTGTCCTTGTAAACTGTGATTGCCAGAGAGGAAAGGACCATCTCTTTTATTTTCTTCCCAGAGCTTGTCTCCACCATCGGAGCTGAAGCGACTAGAGAATTATTTCATCATCATCGGAATAGATTTTTGGTCGTTTGCCTTAAATCCGAGGTCAATGGTTGACCACCGAAAGCTACATCGGGAATATAAATTTTGATAATAGTTAAAAAGCCCTAGAAATGATCACAACAAACGTTGTTGTGTGTTTTCCATAATTAAGTTTCTCTCGAATTGATTGATATCGATCATTGGCTAGTATCGAAGATGATGACGCGACTCGTAGCTTAAAGCCGTCAAGACGAGAGATTGGCGTGAATCACTTGTAGATGTGGAACCTTGATAAGGACCGTTCTATTGATGTCAACTTCGCTCAACGTCATCAATGAGGTATGCGTAGAATATTTACTATTTTGTAAAAAATTTTAAATTTCCAACTATGCTAAACCGAACCAGTACTGTAGCAAATCAGATCGGGTTCAATTTTGGTTCAAAACTAAATCACTTGGTTCAATAACCAAACGACCTCTAATTTGACCCAAATTAGTTTTGTTCATTTCATCTACACAATAAGAAGCTCCTCACCTCTTCCATTTTTCTAAAATATCTTTCATCAAGAACTAAACTAAGTTAGTTCATTTTAGTTCAAAATCGAATTGTTTGGTTTAATAACCAAATCACCTCCAATTTGAACCAAAATAATTTAGTTCGTTTCATATTCACAAGATGAAAATCCATCATCTTTGCCTTTTGTACGGTCCAACCAGACTTACTTCTCTCGTTCTGAGAATCCAATTCTCAAACTCATTTTAAGTTCTTCTAAGAAACTTATAGTACGTGTGACCGAATAGATTTTCGATTATGTTGGTCCTCTGTAATTAACCCTTAATTATGGATTGATCATGAGTGGCACCTAGTAGTACATCATGATCTTCAATTGATCGAAAAATCAATGATTGATTCTAGAATAATTTTTAAATCCTTTAGTAGTTATAATAAAATGTGACTCGTTCCTTTCACTGTCCTATACCCGCTTGGTTCAGGATATAGTCTATATATGTCAATTCCTACTAGGCTGACTATGTCACACCTAGCCCAAACTTACTTTCTTGTCCTGCAGATTCAAGTTATTCGTACATATGTCCAAAGAGTGTTATACTCTTGACATGTAATGCTTTAGCCAAATACTTTTAATAACAATTCTAACAAGCAACTGCAGGATATACGTCTCTTTTACAAAAAGTAGTGAATCCTCTGTGGGCTATCTAAACAACTTTGGGCACTTTGACTTATACCTAATCATCCTGGATCCACATCTCCTTGGAGATATTTGCTTAAGATATCAAAATATAAACCTCCATGACCAAGATGACTTGAATATCGTAAGTCAAATGAAACTCACACTTAAGTTGTACTGAGATCTTTATTGACATATACATAGAATCATATGAAGTTTCATGACAAGTCACTCTAATGAACTAGTTACCTTTAATCGACATCCACGTTTAACTCTCAATATCCAATGTTTCCAGTCAATGTGAACAATTACTTAGTAAATCAAGGAGTTTAAAATGTGTTAGTCTTAATAGAATCGATGACGTCTGCGTTCATCAATTCATCGACTAGGGATAATTTCAATACATTCATAATTACATATGTAGAGATACTCACAAGTTATGATCCAATCACAAATTCACAAGTTATGATCTCATGCTACGAATCATATTGTGGATATTTAGTAAATAAGTTTAAGATCCAATCAAACACATGAAAAATATGCACTTAAATAGTGAACCATATGGTTGTACTATTTATTTAATAAATAATACAGTCATAAGGTGATTGCCTTAAGACATCTCTCAAATATAACAATATACACACACACAAGCCTCCTAACTAATACGTTCGCGAGCCTCTTAACGAACACGTTTGCTAGCCTCTTAAAGAATACATTCGCAAGTCTCTTAACGAACACGTTCGCGAGTCTCTTAATAAACACGTTCGCGAGCCTCTTAACGAACACGTTCGCGAGCCTCTTAATGAACATGTTCGTGAGCTCACGAACCAAATACTGTTAAGTTCGAGCTTGACTCAATAATATTTTTGAGCTCGAAATTAGGCTCGAGCTCGACTCGTTAACTTAATCGAACGAACTTTTGTTCAAACCGAGATCCAAATAGTTCGTGAGCGGCTTGACTCGATTACACCCCTACTTGTAGATCTAGAAATTATCTTTGATTTGGTAGGTCGTGGGCCCGTATCTCAATCTGAGGCAAAAGTTATGGTTGTTCAAAGTTTCATTTACAATTTGGGTTACCTCGCGACAGAGGTTGTTTGGGCCGATACGAGTGGTGCTAAGGGACACAACCGTGCTAGAAGTTATATATTTGGATACAAGCCATGCAAGGGGGCACCAAGGGGGGCTGTGTCAGAGGTTATGGACTCCTTTTTGCTCTATTTCATGTATACTTTCATTTGGAGGAATACACCCGTGTCATGGGACATAAACAGAGTGTGTTCCTTGATGTGGACTCTAGTTCCAAGGTTTTTAAACTCCAATTAAGCTATGATTTCACATCTTCTCAATAAAAATATGCAAAGAGCAATTCTCTAAACTAAAAGAATGAAAATAATGCCAAAGAAATAAGAGTATGCAAAATATGTTCATACGATGAAACAAAATGCATGCAAAATAATACTAAAAATTTTATATAAAACACACACATTAAATAACTCCAGACTTAAACATTTTCTTGTCCTCAAGTAAAACTTGCAATCTAGATCTATGTGTGTGAGCAGTGCATCATAATCCCCTAACAAATCAGTTTAGTTCTATCAAGTAGTTTCACTAATGAGCAAAGACAACCAATCGTCTCAATGTGGCCTAATAGAAAGTTCTTCATGCATGGTACAAAAGGTGCTTAACTCTTTCAAGTTTCAATCTCCAATCCTAGTCAAGTTGTCATCTAACTGTGTTCTTAATACTTCTGGCAAAAAGCACTTACCTACTGCAAGGTTCGTTCTCCCCAAGGTGCTATGCACACACAAGGTGTTAAAGGAGTAATCGGTATCAAAAGAAACATGATAAATATTTCTCCAGTAATCTAACTCAATCTCAAAGGGGTACCATATCAATTTTCATTCATGACAACTATTTTTATCTCTTTTTTCTCACCATACTATCTAAGAAGATTTTTATTCTCTATCATAATGTACAATCTTTTCTTTCTCTTTTTTTTAGCAAGGAATTTTAATTTTTTTCAATGCGTATCATGATTCAAATTTTTTTAATAACTAAAATACAGTGAGGAGTCACCTAGAAAATAGAAGTACTAGTCCGATTATATGAATCATAACTATTGATATATATTAACTATCAAAGTGAAATAATTTTGTGCACACTTGACCATGTAAGATACCTCCAAGTCTTATATAACCAACGCTCAAACTATTCTATTTTGCTTGCTTCTAGTTGCTTGCTTAAGAAAATGTAGTTGTTGAGACATTCAATTGACTTTTTGGGCAGTCGACTGTAAAATTTACCCAATTGATTGAACGAAGCTTCTAATCAATTATTGTTTAAAAAATATTTTATTTCCTAAACTCTTACATTCAATTAACTCAAAAGTTTACTAAACTCTCTAGTTGATTGAGATTCCACTCTAGTCGACTAAATCTACTTTGAGATCTCTCCTTCACTTGGTTTACCCTCCATAAGCCAATGTGAAGTCTGAGACCAAACTAAGATGCTGACTATAACTTGAAACTTGTTTCCCCTTAGTTGAAAGTTTTATCCAAGCCACTAAACTTCATACATCTCAGAATTTTATCTTGAAATATGCTCGGATTAAATGATTGTAAAAGGGCCTTCACATTGTTTTGGATGAAGGCCCCTTTCATACTAGCTTTATCCTATTTTTTAGATAAGTTTCAAAATTAGAAGTGTGATTTAAAAAAATTACCAATAATAAACCTAGAGGTGACAATTGGGATCATAAGAGTTGCGTCGAATTAGGCCGAGCCTAGTCTACGTGATGAGCTAGGTAGAGACAACTTAGCTTGTGGATTACGTCGAGCATGATCCGAGAACATACCATTCTAGACCCAACTGGAATCGTGCTAGGCAGAACCTGTCAATTCACCTCAACATGCAAACAAAAGCACAAGCTAAAATTTCCTGAAAGACCATAATACTCCTATTTTGAATAAAAATGATTGGTTTAAGGGCCATAATATATAAGCGCATTCTACAAGAGCTATAGTCGTGTTAATGCTTGTGTGAGTCAACAAGTGGAGTCTTGAACTTTGAACATTACAATAAGGTAAACAAAATTTTTATCTAGGTTCTTTTGATACCTATGTTGAGTTAGATATATTAGATTAATGGAAAAGACTTGGACAAGAAGAGGAGTTGGTTGAAGAAATTAAGATGTATTGGAGATGTACACATGCTTTAAGGATGACAAATATAAAGGAGCAACTATAAAATCATGGAAGGATATCAACATTAGAGTTAGATCTCAATGAAGTCAATGTGAATGCTACAACAAGATCAAGCCAAGCATAACCCAACAACTCCTTCTCATCCCCACTGCCTTGATATGGTAAGTATAAGATAAAATTACATTCATATTAATTCTTTCAAATGACAATATGTAGATAACCCAAGTGGAAGGTCGAAAAGGTCAGGTTCAAAATTTTAATATAAATATTTTTTTTTCAAATTTTAATCTTAATATGTAACATAGATATTAATATATATATATATTCAATATTGTTTATATTGTGTTAAGATAAAGATGTAATATTATAAGGATATAAAGATCAAATTTAAGTGTTTTTTTCATCTAGTTGTCTATTTTTTCTATTCTCGCCCGGACAGCACTCGCCCGGACATGAGCCAATCAGACCCAGGCCAAACGAGCTGGCTGGCCCTTCCCTTGTCACCAATGCAACTGTCTTTCAGTTCGCGCACCGATTCTTTCTAACGAGGTTAGAGGAAGAGCAGCGAAGTTTCGGTATCGATCAATCGATCTCTCACCATGAGTTTTATTTTCGGGAAGAGGAAAACTCCGGCAGGTAGACTTCGCCATCGCAGTTTCTTGTTAATTTTGTCTATATTATTTCTAGGTCGATCCAATAGAACGCTGTATTCTGACCTTGATTGATTGTCGCCGCAAGAATTGCTTTTTTCCCCCAATCAGGTCTCATGCGACAGCTGCTTTGTTCTAGTTATTTGACCGATTCCTTATCTCAAAGGAAAGTTGCAAAGGAGTCTAAACCTCATGGGTGCTAATTTTGGTTGCAGAGCTGCTGAGAGAGAACAAGAGAATGCTGGATAAATCAATCAGGGAGATTGAAAGGGAGAGACAGGGGCTGCAAGCACAGGAGAAAAAGCTTATCGTGGAGATAAAGAAAACTGCTAAGCAAGGGCAGATGGTATATATTTGTGTTCTGCACATACTTAAATGTTTAGAATATGTAATCATTGACGTTTTTTTATACCTGTTTTACCTTCTTCAAATTCTTTTAGCTTTATAATTATGCTTCAAACTCTGGCTTGACAATGATGGGGTGGGTTTACAAACTATTACTATAGTTATTACCAGAAGGAGGAATTACTTTGAATGATAACTAAGTGTTTTAAATATTGCTCCACTTTACTGCTTTACATGTTGAGATAAATTCACTTGGCATGATGCAAGCCATAGCAGTTAGATGCTTAAGCATGGTATATTTCCTCCAGCAAACTATGCCAAATATTTGTAAGTTGTGACAATTTAAATTAATATGCTTTTTTTTTTTTCCTTTTAAACTCTTTTTTATATACATACCTCAATTGCTTAAAGAGAGGTTTCACGGGTTATGAAGTTGAAGTGGTTGCTTATACCGATTCTACTTCTGGGATTTTTTTACTTAGAATATCAAACTATATATATATATATATATATATATATATATATATATATATATTTAGACCAATCCTCGTGTTTTTTTTTTAAAGTCTAATAAATTTTAAAGGTAGCTAGCGGATGATTGAATGATTGTTGTATGAAAAGATCTAGGCTAAGAAAGCACCTGTGCTGGCTAAGTAAGGCAAGGCCCGATGCCATAAGACCTGAAGATAATCAGGGCATAGTACCAATACTCGATTTTCACAGGTGAGGCTCACTAGAAGATAAATAGGAAAAAAACTAAGACTATTCCTGCTTTCTTAGCCTAGATCTTTTCATAAAAGAATCACTCAATCATTCGCTAGCTACCTTTAAAATTTCTCAGACTTGAAAAAAAAACCACACCAAGATGGGTATCAGAGCCCTAAGACTTTAGACCATGAATGACTTTAATATCTAGTTTGGCTTATCTAGACTTAGCTCTTTCACCAAGTAGAACAATCACTACCACTGATTTGTATAAACATCAGTGTTACCTTAGCACACACTCCTTTAGTCACTCTTTACATTTGGACTTAGCACATTTAAATACCCTTACAAATCTTGCAAATAGGATTGGGAAAAATATTAGAAAGTTATCAAAACCAAGTCAACATAACCTTAAAACAATTACAGCAAGTACTAAGACAACAAAATCAAGAGATAAAAGAGCTCAAGAGAATTCTTGACTTTCTCAAAACTAGTCAAGCCACTTTTACCAGATAATTTAGAGAAAACAAACCAAGAAACTTTGAAGTACAAGCAAAAGATTTACTCTTACAAGTAAAAGATGTCCTACAGAAAAACAATAAGCAATTAGAAGAAGACTTTAAAATGTTACACATTATTTTAGAAGAGTTAAAATATAAATGAACAAACTTCAATATGAAAACACATACTATGAAGAAGCTTTTAATTTTACACAACAATACTCCAAAAACTAAAGAAGACGGTTATTATAAGGTAGACGTACCAAGAAAAGGAGATCAGATATTAATCTAACAAAATAACACTATCATAGCACTGTTAACATCCTTACATCATCATATAACCTTATTAGAAACCAAGCTACTCCAAGTAGAAAATCAAGTTCAAAAGAATAATCAAACAACTGAGTGGAAACATAGCATAGAACTCTTAACTAAAGATTTAAGTAAATTATCTACAGGAAACATTATTCCTAAAAGACAACTAAAAACTTCTTCTTTTCTGACATATACACCAACAGAAATAAAATGAGTCTTACAAGACTTAAGCAAATAGAAATTTTTATTGGTCTCTCCAGAACTATAAGGGATCTTCAACAAAATATAACATCATAGTTAGATAACTTACTAGCTAGAAGAGCTAGTACTTCTAGTCATCAGTTAGAAGAAATAATAGATGTAGAAAGAAATTTGGAACTCTTCTCCAATGCACAACTGAATACTCTAAACCCAAGACATCTATATAGTCATGGGGCATTGTCAATCACCACTGCTGATTTTAGACACCATAGAACAGAAGCACTACACATCCTAGATGGAGTAGAAGAATGACTCAATCTCATGACAGAAGAATTTGTTAGAGCACTCACTACAAGACGACATAATTACACACCTAGGCCTCATTGTCTTAGGATTAAGAGGTTTAACAAGAAAAAGGGTAGGCGGTAAGGTCTTAATCGTGTTATATGACTTTAGATTCTCTGATCGAGAAAAGGTCTTTATTGGATTAATTGAAGTAGACATGAACAATAATGTAGGAATAACCTACATCTACTCAAATTTTAATATGACAGTAACAGACTTTATTAAATATATTAAAATCATGATACAAGCCAACGGTTATGATGACTTTCAGAGATATAATATTCAGTTAGATATTATCTTTCTAGGGAAAATAATAAACAATATCAACAACAATTTTAAAATCAATATACAAGGAATGCTTGCAACCCTAACAACAAAAGGAATTTACTTTCTCAAACCTAGAGAATTTGACTTCGAAACATTAGCAAGATTAGAATGGACGGTCAATTTAGAACTCCAAAATCCTACACTAAAACCTAATGATTCCATCATGTATAAAGATAGACATGAGAACTTAACAGTAAGATTTAGTGGCTTCAATTCTTCTACTTCTCAATAAATAGAAAAAGAAGAGGATACCTTAAATATGATGAACATAAAAGACATAGAAACAACTAACTTCTTTGAAGATCTAAATGAATACATGTACATGCCAGCTGAAGCGACTATATATGTTACTCTAGACAATTTAACTGAACTAGAACAATTTGAAAAAAACATTTAAGACTAGAATTTGACTGGGAACTTTATTTTGATGGAAAAAAATAATTGTAGAAAACAAGAAGTCAATTTAATGAATCCAGCAGAATCAACAGCTACCTTAAGGCCACCAATTAAGGTACCATATCTAGAAAGTTCTATGAGAACTATGGATTATAGGCAGGGACATCCTCCTAAGACTAGTAGAACCCCCTATACCCTTACTAAGAACTACAAGTAAATGAAGGCCACCAGAAATTACTTTCTTTGGCCGAAACTTCATACTCAATATAACAGAATGCGACCCACAACTATACGACACTTATTTAGAACAATGGATTGTCTCGGTAAGACGAGACTATCAAGCAAAACATGAATTAGATATAGAAATGGGAGAAGCCATAATGAGAGTGGGAGAAAACTACTTAGGTGATGTAGCCAAAGCTACATGGGAAGCCTACAAAGTAAAATTTCTAGAAGAAATAGCTAGAATAGCATCCCAAGGAAATAACATAATTAATTTTTGTTATACTATCGATAGACTTCTTACAACCAGAGGAGCTAATACTGGCTTACATATTAAACAAAGAGAAGCCATGCGAGACTTAGAATAATTACAACTATTTAGCTGGAATTGGATTAAACCATTTTGTAATGACTTTATAGCACTTACAGCAGTCTCAGGTAACTATTGTAATCCTGAATTAGGAGAACGATTTTTTAGTAAATTATTTGAAGACTTAGGAAAAGAAATTCATAAGGCATGGACAGATATGAAAGTAGCACCACAATATGACAACATAGGAGTCAGAGTACAACATATAATCTCTATTTTAAAAGAAAAATATACATATATCCAAATACAAAAATAACTGAAAAATCAACAATATATTTTGTTCAAATTTATATTCCACAATAATATGGCTTAACCAAGCCTCAACCATATCGCAGGAGATTGAGACCTGCAATACAAATTAAACCAAATTAAAATGAAACCCAAAAGAACATATGACTTAAGGAAAAGCAAAATTAGAAAGCCATATTTAAATAAAGAAAAATATGTAAGAAGACAAACCACAAAAAACGCCAATACTGTTGGAAACTAATCATTAATTGATTACAGAATCATTGATTGATTACAGAATCATTTACCATTAATTCCTTGATTGAGTCATAATTACAGAATCATTCTGTAAATAGAAATCTTTAATTAGCTTTAATTAGTTTCCGTGTTCATTAGTTTTCCTTTTCCTCTATTGTATCTCTCTATAAAACAAGAACCATGTACCTATTCTTTTGTGTGAAGAAATAATTATTTTTTCCATATTTTCCAAGTTGGTATCAGAGCAGAGTAGCCATGTCAGAAGTCACGTCCAAAGCCACTACAATCCCTGCCACTACCACGGTAACACCTTCTGAAACCCTACGACACCTTTCCAACCCTCATTCAGTCCAAATCACCACTATTCGCTTGAATGGGGATAATTTTCTCCGGTGGTCGCAATCCGTCCGAATGTATATCCGTGGGCAAGGAAAAATCGGCTATATCACTGGTGACAAGAAGGCTCCTGCAGTTAATGATCCGCTGCATGCCGTATGGGATGCTGAAAACTCCATGGTTATGACATGGCTAGTCAACTCCATGGAGGAGGATATAAGTACCAATTACATGTGCTATCCTACTGCAAAAGAGCTGTGGGATAATGTTAGTCAGATGTATTCTGACCTGGGTAACCAATCTCAAGTCTTTGAATTGACTTTAAAGTTGGGAGAAATTCGTCAAGGAAAGGATTCAGTCACAAAATACTTCAATTCGTTGAAAAGATTGTGGCAAGATCTTGACCTCTTCAGCACATACGAATGGAAATCTGTTGATGATTGCAACCACCACAAGAAAACCATGGAAGACGACCGTATTTACAAATTTCTTGCCGGTCTCAACATCGAGTTTGATGAAGTACGAGGAAGGATCATTGGGAGACCCCCTCTCCCATCCATTGGTGAAGTGTTTGCCGAAGTCAGAAGAGAAGAAAGCCGAAGGAGTGTTATGCTGGGAAAAAAGAGTATCGGTGAGTCAATTGAAACTTCGGCCTTATTTACTGATGCTACCTCGAAGGCTGCAAATTACCAGCGCAGATCCGATGATAAGCCACGGGTTTGGTGCGATTTCTGCAACAAGCCTCGCTATACACGTGAGACATGTTGGAAAATTCATGGCAAACCTGCCAACTGGAAAAACAGCAAGCCAGGAGAAAAGAATCGCGGACTTCCTATGGCTAATGAAGCCAACTCAGGCTCCTTCAACAAAGAGCAACTTGATCAACTCTTAAAGCTGATAAAATCCAACTTCTCATCTGGTATTCCTAGTGTTTCCTTGGCACAAACAGGTAGCAATCCTAAAGCTCTCTCTTGCTTAAACTCTTCTCCATGGATCATAGATTCTGGAGCCTCAGATCACATGTCTAGTTGCTCTCACTTATTCAATACTTATTCTCCTTGTTCTGGAAGTGAGAAAATTAGAATTGCCGACGGTAGTTTTTCGCCTATTGTAGGAAAAGGACACATTAAACTGACCGAGAAAATTAATCTCAATTCTGTTCTTCATGTTCCTAAATTAGTCTGCAATCTTTTATCTGTGAGTAAATTATCTAAAGATTCTAATTGTCGTATTATTTTTCTTGAATCACACTGTGAATTTTAGGACCAGAACTCGGGGATGATGATTGGGCGTGCTAGGATGATTGAAGGTCTTTACTACTTGGATGAAATACCTGCTAGTACTAAAAAGGCTCAGGTTTTTAATAGTATTAGTTCAAACTCAGTTCGAGAGAAAATAATGCTATGGCACTATAGGCTTGGACATTCTAGTTTTCTCTATCTAAAAAAATTATTTCCAGAGTTATTTAAAGGTATTGATTGCTCTTCTTTATATTGTGAAACTTGTTTTTTTGCAAAATTTCATCGTGCAACATATTTACCAAAGAGTTATCAGCCCTCCAAACCTTTTTATTTAATTCATAGTGATGTTTGGGGTCCATCTAAAATTACTACTCTTTCTGGAAAAAAATGGTTTGTAACATTTATTGACGACCATACACGTTTATGTTGGATTTATCTGATGGATAAAAAATCTGATGTGAGAAATTTGTTTAAAAATTTTTACACTCTAATTGAAAATCAATTTCAAACCAAAATTTGTATTTTACATTCTGACAATGGAACAGAATATTTTAATGAGCACTTGGGTGATTTTTTGAAAGAAAAAGACATTTTTCATCAATCTACTTGTCGGGATACCCCTCAACAAAATGACATTGCAGAACGAAAAAATAAACATTTACTTGAAGTAGCACGTGCCATAATGTTTTATATGCATGTTCCTAAATATTTGTGGGGTGAAGCAATTTTGACAGCCTCTTATTTGATAAATAGGATGCCTACTAAGGTGTTGGAATACAAAACACCTCTTGATTGTCTTAAAAAATGTTTTCCTAAAATAAGACTGTTTTCTGATTTACCTGTCAAAGTTTTTGGGTGCACTGTCTATGTTCATGTTCCGTGTCAATTTCGTTCAAAACTTGAACCACGTGCTATAAAATGTGTATTTTTGGGATATTCGTCAAATAAAAAGGGGTACAAGTGTTTCGATCCTCAAACAAAAAAATTCTTTATGAGCATGGATGTGTCTTTTTTGGAAACACATCCCTATTTTACCAAAAATTCTCTTCAGGGGGAGACAAGTGAAAGAAAAGATAATTTTTGGGAAATTTCTATCCCACTTCCTAATATTAGTTTTCCAGAAAATAGTCACTTACCTCTAGTGCCTAGTATTGGAGACTCTCGATCAGGGGGAGAAATACTACACACTGATCACCGCGATCTGAGTTCTGAGCTTCAGGTTTATACTAGGAAGAGATTTCATCTAAGGGATAAAGACTCGAATGTCAATCCTGCACAACATCAGTCTGAAAACCCAAGCTCTGGCACCGAAATTCCAGGTAACTCTATCCCTAATCCAACTTCAATTTCTCCCATTGTGTCTGATTCTTCACCTACTATTTCTGATCTTGATGTTCCTATAGCAATTAGGAAAGGTGCCCGAAACTGCACCAATCATCCTATTGCAAATTATCTTTCCTATCAAAGACTGTCAAAAAATCATAAAGCTTTCATCTCTAGGATTTCACACTTGTTTGTTCCAAGGAATATACAGGAGGCTTTGGATGATCCAAGTTGGAAATTAGCAGTTATGGAAGAGATGAATGCCTTACGGAGAAGTGGTACTTGGGAGATAGTTGATCTACCCAAGGGCAAGAAACCAGTTGGGTGTAAATGGGTATTTACAATAAAATGTAAAGCTGATGGAAGCATTGAAAGATACAAGGCGAGACTAGTGGCTAAAGGCTTCACTCAGACGTATGAGATTGACAATCAAGAGACGTTTGCTCCAGTTGCTAAGATAAACTCTATCAGAATCCTGTTATCCCTTGCAGTAAATTCAGATTGGCCTCTACATCAACTTGATGTTAGAAATGCATTTCTCAATGGTGATCTCGAAGAAGAGGTGTTTATGAGCCTACCGCCAGGATTTGAAAAAGGACTTGATAGTAAAAAGGTGTGCAAATTAAACAAGGCATTATATGGACTCAAACAGTCACCAAGAGCGTGGTTTGAACGCTTTGGAAAGACTGTTATCAGTTATGGCTTCTTGTAGAGTCAAGCAGATCATACAATATTTTATAAACACTCAGAAAAGGGTAAAGTAGCCATCTTGATTGTTTATGTTGATGATATTATCTTAACTGGTGATGATGAAACAGAATTAGCAGTTCTAAAGAAGAATCTCGCAAAGGAGTTTCAAATCAAGGACCTGGGAGTCCTCAAGTATTTCCTCGGAATGAAATTTGCAAGATCCAAAGAAGGTATATTTGTTAATCAAAGAAAATATATTCTTGATCTCCTTGGAGAAACAGGTTTGCTTGGGTGTAAAATGGTTGAGACTCCAATTGAGGCTAATCTGAAGTTACAAGCTGCTAAGGCTGAAGAAGTGAAGGACAGGGAACTATATCAGAGACTTGTAGGAAAATTAATCTACTTGTCTTATACACGGCCTGATATTGCTTTCGCAGTTAGCATGGTAAGTCAGTTCATGCACTCACCTGGAGAAAAACATTTCGAGGCAGTATATAGGATATTGAGATATCTAAAAGGAACTCCAGGTAGAGGTTTATTATTCAAGAAACATGGACATCTTCAAATCGAAGTCTACACAGATGCAGACTGGGCAGGGAGTGTTACAGATAGAAGATCAACATCTGGCTACTGTTCCTTTGTTGGTGGGAACCTAGTTACATGGCGAAGTAAAAAACAAAATGTGGTAGCCAGAAGTAGTGCAGAAGCAGAATTCAGAGATGTTGCCCATGGAATCTGTGAGGTGATGTGGATAAAAAGAATTCTTGAGGAATTGAAGCTTTCTTACTTAACTCCTATGAAAGTTTATTGCGACAACAAAGCTGCCATTTCCATAGCTCATAATCCGGTTCATCATGATCGTACAAAGCATATAGAGGTGGATAAACATTTCATCAAGGAGAAAATCAACACTGGAATAATATGCATGACATATCTTCCAACAGATGAACAATTAGCTGATGTACTAACGAAGGGATTACACAAGAAACAATTTGATAAGCTGACTAGCAAGCTGGCTATGGAAGATATCTACAAACCAGCTTGAGGGGGAGTGTTGGAAACTAATCATTAATTGATTACAGAATCATTGATTGATTACAGAATCATTTACCATTAATTCCTTGATTGAGTCATAATTACAGAATCATTCTGTAAATAGAAATCTTTAATTAGCTTTAATTAGTTTCCGTCTTCATTAGTTTTCCTTTTCCTCTATTGTATCTCTCTATAAAACAAGAACCATGTACCTATTCTTTTGTGTGAAGAAATAATTATTTTTTCCATATTTTCCAAGTATCAAGTGTTTTGCCAGTAATCAACCAGGACACCTATCTTCTGCCTGTCCAAGTAGAAATAACCTATATACAAGAGAGGCAAAACTAGTTGCTTGCACAAACTTAGATCTGGTAGAAGTACAATCAGATGTCTCTACCGCATATCTATCTATTCTATTATCTCTGTCAATGAATTAAAATAAGTCTCATCTTCCTTTGATTATACGTTAGTCAACTCCTTTTTAGACAACTCCTATGGATTTCCAGAAAACTATGACAACACAACTTTACCATTAGATCTAGATAATGTAACAACTCAACTAGAAGACCTAAATCAAAATCAAAATTGGGATCTTATGTTCCCCCAATTTCCTCCTATTACTCTATTAGATCTGTAGGCTGGTTTAAGAGATTGTGAACACGACTAAAACCTAAAAACAGGAACGGATAATGTTCCTTGCTATTTATGTGGGTTTTATCCAGCCATTGATAAATGAGGAACCTGTAAACTATGCCGAAAACAAATATGTATATATATATATAAAGTTGGATTGGATAAAGTCTAATAAATCTTGTCTAGCTTTTGCCTATTTGTGTCCTGGGCTCCCTTTCTTCTTTACACTATTTCTATATGTGCATGTGTCTGGATGTAGATGGTTTGCTGCTGCTACCCATTTATAGTTGATTGTATGCTGCTGTTTCACTTCACAATGAATGGGCTCACCTGCCAACCATAAATAACATGCATTATACAAGTTCTAATTGCATGCGATGACATATGACACTACCCGCAAACAATATTGATACAAAAACATAAAGTGGTTGCTTCCCCAAGTTGCTACCCGTTGTTTCTTCATTTGTCTTACTCATCTCATTGTTCTTCCTCTTCTTGGAAGAATGTTGTCAATATACCTTTGTGGAGTCCGTGACAAACTAATTTTGGTCAGATTCAACTTTTGATTTATTGTTCTACAGTCAAAAAATATTTTTGCTCAAATTATTGAAAATTGAAATAAATTTTAAAAATTATCAAGAAGTTAAAGATATTGATCACACTCATTTTTTCCTCCCTTTTTGCTTTATTGAACTATAAAAGTCAAAATAACAATTATGAATTGTGATTAAGAAATTTGAGAAGGGTGGATAATTAAAAGTAATTGAATGGCGAAAAAAATTGAATGTTATCTCCACTATATTTTTATTTCAATTTTCCCCTGAATGTGATCCATGTATCTCTACCTATGGACAGCATGAAATGATTTTGGCGGGGTCTCATTAAGAGGTTATTCATGTATAGAGTTTGGTATGAATAACCTCCTAATGAGACCTCACCAAAATCAGTTCATGCTGCCCATAAGTGGAGATACATGGAGCACATTCAGGAAAAAATTGAAATGAAAATACAGGGGAGATAACATTCAATTATTTTTTATCGCAGTTGAATTACTTTTAGTTATCCACACTTCACAAATTTCTTAATCACACTTCTTGGTTGTTATTTTGACTTTTATTCCTGTATAGAGTTTGTTTTTGGATTCTAAGACCTCGTACCTGTTGGATGCCAAAAAGTAGATTGAACATGCAAAATATCACGAGCAAGTCTAATAGTAGAAAGAAGCTGGATTCTAACAAAGTACTCTTTGACCTGCTTGAATTAGTTTTTTGTTAGATATGACTGAACTCTCTCATCTCTAGGGACTAAGGGTATGTTGAACCTCTTTACTCTATCAATAGAATAGACCTGCATTTCACAATTTGATGATGGCAAAGCAGAAATCTAGATATACTTAAAAGACTCATAAAATGTTAGTATGGGTTAACAAGATGCTTATTTTCCCTTGGTGATCTGCATGGATCTCACTTCATTTGAAAGATGAAAAAGAATAATCTCTCTTCGATAATAATATGGGCTGGATGCTCTTTACGTTGAACATTTGATTTGGTTTTTCTCTGTGAATTACAGTCTAACATTTGGTTAATTTTCACAATAACTGTTTTCTGCCTTATTTTCCATTATCTATGGTTATTGTATTTTCCTGCTATATTTTTTTTC